>NC_085861.1:26785667-26800667 GCF_034702125.1 Engraulis encrasicolus | reverse complement strand
ATCCCTCGCTAAAAACATTTGGATGGTAATGGTGACAGCACACAGTCCATACCAGTCGCTTTGGGAAACTGAGTCAGCTAAGTGAACAAGTGTTAATGTGATTTAACACATTACAACTTTTTTTTGCCATTTTTGCCTCTAATAGAGTATATGGCCACTTCAAGTGCAGTGCCGGTGCGGTGCCTGTCCCAGCGCCTCTCATCACAGAGCCTAATTGAATTACACGCTGATCTGAGAGGAGAAGTATGTAATAATTTAAGCCACTGTCAATCGGCATTAGTATGCCATCGTCAAACATCAGCATGGCGCCGTCTTCATTATTAGCTCTTGACTGGGGCCTGTGGATCTAGATACAACCCTGTGCCCAGTGGCGGAGCTATGGGTTTGGAAACCAGCGCCCTTACTCCTGGGCCCATGGCCCTCCCGTATTAACCCATCGACACCTAAGGCACCTGCAAAAAAGGGTGCTGAATGCCTGAGCCCTTTTTAAGAAAAGCTGCCCTCAGCCTATAAAAACCTAAATATCTCAGCTTCTCAAGCACATAAAAATATGCACTAATTTGCATTTAAACGCTAAGACCCTCATCTTTCATTGGAATGTGTTCATTCATCTCAAACAAACAAACAGGGATTTTTAATGAAGTTGTCTCAAATCTCATGAGCCTGAATGTTGCGTAATGCAACAGGCGCCAGGGCCAATGTTGCGCAATGCAACATCAGGCATCAATGGGTTAATGATGGTCGCCCTATTTAGACCTTGGAAGGCCATATGGGGGCCCCTATCAGTGTTTTGCCATGGGGCCCTGTGGTCCAACACTGCCTTCCTCCACTGACAGTGAAGGTGAAATACTAAAGCAACTTGGTCAGATGAACTCTTGCCACATCTCTCTCTCTCTCTCTCTCTCTCTCTCTTCCCCCAGTATGTGTTCTGCGGGCGATTTGCTTTGCCTGATTGAGTTTGAATTAGGACTGCCCTATAAGTTGATTCTGCATATGATCGCAGCATGGAACTGGGGAACTGGGCTTATAATATAGGAAATAAAGTACAGTGTGTGTGTGTGTGTGTGTCTGTGTGTGTGCGCACGCGCGCACATACGAGCGTGCGAGTATGTGTGTGCGTGCGCGCGTGTGTGTGTGCGTGTTGTATGCATGTAAGCATGCGAGAGTTGATTCAGCATTTGTTCCCTGAGAGGAAGAAAATAATTTATTTCATTCATTTTAAGCCTCTCTCAAGGAAATAAACTTACTGCCAATGAGAGAAACAGAAAATAGATGCATTTGCTGTTTCCAGAGGCAAAAAGAGATTACGGGAAGTTTCAGAAGAATAAACAATAACATTTCACTGTCTCTGACATTTTAATGGCAATTCATCAGATAATGCCTTTATTTTTATGAGTAGAATTCCTCCTCAGGAAATTTCATTACATCATCACCTGAAGAGAGGGAGAAGGACGGAACAAAAAGAAAAACAAAAAAGAGAAATGCAATCTGAAATCAATCATGGCTTAAAAGAATTACCCATAGCCATACTTCCAGGCTGGGGCTCAACCTCCATTTAAAAAGACAATTACAGGCTTGGCTCGGTTGCTACAGTATCGTTGTGCACATAATGTCTCCTCTGCCACTCCCAGCTCTCTTTTTCTCTCTCTTTCTCTGTCTCTCTCTCTCTCTCTCTCTCTCTCTCTCTCTCTCTCTCTCTCTCTCTCTCTCTCTCTCTCTCTCTCTCTCTCTCCTCTTCCTTCTTGTCTGGGGCAAATGTGCTGCCAGCTGTAAGAGGCCTTTTTATTCTAAGCGCCGCCATGCCTCGTCATCATCATCTCCATGTGCGACATGCGCCGTCTTTTGTCTCGGAAGAGGGAAACAGCTGTGTGGGTCTTTCACATTTAGTAGCGCTTTATTGCTCGCAGGCAATCATAGGGATGTAAAATGGGACATGTGTATTACGGCATTAGGCTATAGACTCTAGCGTGTGTGTGTGCCTGAGTGTGTGCGTGTATGTGTGTGTGTGTGTGTGTGTGTGTGTGTGTGTGTGTGTGTGTGTGTGTGTGTGTGTGTGTGTGTGTGTGTGTGTGAGCGTGAGCGTGAGCGTGAGCGTGAGCGTGTGCGTGTGCGTATGTGTGTGTGTGCGTGTGTGTGTGTGTGTGTGTATGTGCATAACACAGACTTGACACCAACCCATTTCCACCTCTTGACATAAACCTGTTAAATAGTAATACCAGACAGAGCGCTTGTGGCACAAAGCATCTGATGAACACGTTCTCCCCTACACGGTAGTACATCTAATTTAGTGTTATCCCCTTATGAATCAGCTTGATGCTAACAAAGAGCTTATTGAAAGACATATATTTTTCTCTTAATGGCAGGAAGGTGTATTTACACAATAAAAACTCAATTTTTCCAATAGAGTATTCAATAACAGCTGCGAAAATGTCCTACCCCCAAGGGTAGGACAGGCCATTTTGACAAGCCATATCAGGGGTGTCCATTTGGGGGATAAATGGGTCAGTTTTCCACAGACCAGGGTGAGAGGGGGCTCGAATTGGGTCCCAATTCGGTACAGTACATTGCATGTATTGAATAGGGGGGCCTTTCAGATGACGTTGTCCTGGGCCACAGCAAAGCCCTGTCAGCGGCCCTGTGTAGTGTACACCTGCAGACTAGACATGCAGTTGTCTCTCTAAACGCTCCTGCTAAGCTTCTACAAGCGAGCCTACATGCATATTTGCTCATGTGTGAGACATGACAATGATCAGGATGACAGCCGTCAAGGTGTCATGCTATGTGTACATCAGAGGCACACACTTAGCACAGGACTTGCCACTCTGCTCACCATAGCTCAACAGCTTTCCGACAGGGCAGCAACACAAAAGGTTAATTGATATAGGGGGGAAAAAGTGGTTTCCGATTAAAGGAGAAGTCCACTTTTTTGAACATTAAGGCCATTTTCTGAGTGGTCTGCAATGTTTTAGAGTCCCCCTCACCGTTTATTTCACGTTTGCTGCAGTCTCTGTTATTTGGCTTATTTGGATTTGATCTCAACCAGCTTTAGAATGGCCGTCTATGGGCACCTGCAACTCTGTTCTTAAAGTCACCTTCAACATTTGTTTTCAAGAATATGCAACTCACCAAGTGTTCAGCAGTATTCACTGGTGTTCCTTAACAATTTTTGTAGCGAAATATGGCATCTGTCGTGTTTTATGTGTGTTTTATGTAGCAATTTGTAAATTAAGTTTCACTTTCACTTTCACTTTCTTTCACAAAATGGCAAATAAAAAAGGACAGAAGCCATATTTCGCCTTGAAACTTGTTAGGGACTGCTAGTGAACACCCCTAACCACTTTGTGAGCTGTAGACTTTCGAAAACAAATGTTTAAGGTGATTTTAAGAACAGAGTTGCAGGTGCTCATAGACGGCCATTCTAAAGCTGGTTGAGATCAAATCCAAATCAGCCAAATAACAGAGACTGCAGCAAGCATGAAATAAACGGTGAGGGGGACTCTAAAACATTGCAGACCACTCAGAAAATGGCCTTAATGTTCAAAAAAGTGGACTTCTCCTTTAAGCCCAGCCCAGCCCGTCTCTTATCTTGCAAAGCTGCATTTCTACAACAAATTCGTCCATTATTTATTCATTATTCATGTTTTTTTATTTCATTAATAACAGCTATAGTTGCGGACTAGTGATAGCAGATGTGATGTGATTACTGTAAGCTTGCCGGTCTGAGCAGAGTAGAAGCAGAATCTCAGTCACCCTGGTCCGGTCGTGTTTGCCCGGTCGTGTTTGTGCAGGACACTCGGATAGATATCAGTGTTAACCTTTAGTCCATCTGTGAAAACATGATGAACACACACGCACACGCACACGCGCACGCACGCACGCACACGCACACAGACACACACAAGCATGCAGGCTGGCAGGCACGCGCACGCACACACACATGCACACGCACACACATACACACCACACACACACACACATACATACGCACACACCACACACACACACACACACACAGACACACACACACACACAGACACACAGACACACACGCACACACACACACACACACACACACACACACACACACACACACACGCACACACACCACACACACACACACACACACACACACATAGACACACACAGGCGACAAGATGGCTCCTCCTAAGCCCTTAATCACATCTTCAGCCGGCCTGCTGCCAACATGAGGGGTGACATTTCACGAGGTCGGGCCTCCCTAGACTGCTCAGTTACTCACTGCCGAGTCTATGAAGGAGGCGTCGTTTACACAATGTGTTTGTGTTCCTGATAGTGTGTGTGTGTGTGTGTGTGTGTCTGGGTGAGTGTGTGTGTGCCAGGATATGTGTGTACCTGAACGTGTGTGTACGGTGTGTGTGAAAGGATGTGTGTGTGTGTGTGTGTGCGTGCGTGCGTGCGTGCGGACGTGTGTGTGTAGGGGCGTGTATTTCAGATGGTGGCTTTGTGTGTGTGTGTGTGTGTGTGTGTGTGTGTGTGTGTGTGTGTGTGTGTGTGTGTGTGTGTGTGTGTGTGTGTGTGTGAGTGTGTGTGTGTGTGTGTGTGTGTGTGTATGTGTGTGTGTGTGTGCGCGCGAGCATGCGTGTGTGTGTGTAGTGTGTGCGTGTAGTGTGGCAGTAAAATGTAATATATGTGCAGCATCTCCTCTGTCCAAAGGGCTGTTATGAGGTGTGGAGGAGGTGATGGGGTGGGATGGATGCAGAGTCAGCTCCGGTATACAGGGAGCAGATGTGGCCTGAAGCTCAGGGACAGGGAGGCCCTCAGGTGATTTTGTTTGGGGTAGTCGTGTGTGTGTGTGTGTGTGTGTGTGTGTGTGTGTGTGTGTGTGTGTGTGTGTGTGTGTGTGTGTGTGCGTGCGTGCGTGCGTGCGTGCGTGCGTGCGTGCGTGCGTGCGTGCGTGCGTGCGTAAGAGAGAAAGATGGTGGGGAGTGTAAAAGAAAGAAAGAAAAAACAACAACAGGAAGAGGATTTGTCATTCCTCCAATGACAGATGCTTCACTCCACCAAAACTTACTGACATCCAATTTAAATAGTTTCCTTGTCATGCTTCAAAAATATGAACAGAAAATGCATTGTGTATATGTAACGATATAAACTATGACAGAAATTATTTTTTATTGAAAAAACTAAGACACTGGGTTCATAGCTGTAGTGCTTTTTCATGCGAGCCACGTGTGAGTTCTCCTGAGGAACTGGGATTCATAACTCTGCTAATAACCAATGAAGCACTCAGTTATGCAGTTTCATATTTCAAGACGAGTCATTTCTGCTGGTAATGCCCCGTTGTAGTAATACGAGACTGCATGATGAAATGGGCCTGGACCAAAGCAAATGAACCAAGGCGTATTTCATCATTAGCTGCGGCACAACAGAGGCAGCAAGGCAAGCTTCAAAGACCATAGCCCTTCACTCCATCACACTTTCAGTCAATCACAAACTGATTTGGTCACTGATATTCCCAGATAAACTAAGAAGTGACAAAAAATAAATAAACACAATGTTGCTTTTTGTAAGACACACCATATGAGAAAGGTGAAGATTATGTTTGGGTTCAGTTGAAGATGTTCAGTCAACAACAAACCAACAGCTGTTTGGTTACAACACATGTGGATGATCTTTGAAGGTGGAATGCACTTTGTAATACCACTATTTTTGTTCAGCATAATAATGTCCGCTTTCAACCCTACAGGTCCATTAGGGACACTGCTCGTATTAAAGGCAAAAAAGGTTTTTCATTTTTATTTTTTCCAAAGCCAAGTTTCATACTGCAAAAATAAAGCATTTTTTTTTAAACTTTAATGGCAACCTATTACACTCCCACACAGCCATCCGCCACCCATTTCATAAGCTGGCTATCTTACATAATAGGCCACTAATAACACTGAGGTAAACCTAAGGGTCGGAGGTTTGGATGTTATATAACTACACACAAGTACCATTCACCTGCGTAGACTCTCGACACCCAGGGATCTGCTAATTGGCCAAGTTGAGTTTTCTCTGCGATGTTTTTGTTGCTATAGCTACCAAACTTAAATGTAATTACATCAATGTTTGTACATTTACATTAGGTCATTTACATACAGTAATGTTCAGCAATTAGGACATTGCTTTATACGTAAGTGGTTCTCCCCACTCTTTCATTGCCAAAAAAACACAGTAATTGCTTCAGCCCTGCAAAGTACGCAACTAATACATACCTCCTACATACCATGGTGTTTTGGAAAAACAAATTCTCTTCTTCACACCCACACATATAACAATGGACATATGAACATCAGTCTGAATGAATAGTGGTGTTTGCCAAGATCAGAAATTAGTCTCTTTTTTGCCTTCCCAGCACACTATTCAGGATGGGTGGTGGCTGGATGCGCTGCTCTAAATACTTAAGATACTTCACACATTCTGGCTATGCATGATGGGAAATATTCCAGTCCATTTTTGGATACATTTTATTGGCAACTTTTTTTGAAATCAGATATTGTTTCTTTGCATGCAGGCAACATTGTGCGATAATGGTATAAAATCATATAGATATTTTTCATTGACAGTCATTGGCACTTTCTACAGTACAAAGCAGTTTGACATGACACGTTTTAAAAAACAAAAACTATCCTTCTACCATATAAAAAGAACCATTATAAGAAACGTTGACATTGTGACACTGTATTATCCGTCATGTAGGCCTAATATTTTGTATTTTATTCAGTGTGAAATTCAACAAAATACACAGCTAAGCAGAATTGTGATGGAGTGGCCAACACTAGTTTTGTGAGTGTGCTATGAATGTCATGTCAATGACACTGGCTGTTTGCTGTGCATTTGGCACCCCGAGGGCCTGGGTTTGAGGCCGGATGGGGCAGCTCTCTTACTCTTTTCTTTTCTGGTGTTAGCCACAATTCCATGCAATGGGCCACAAGGATAGATCTGCCTTAGGTTTGGCTAATCTATTGAACCCAGGACCCCAGTTATGGACGAAGCATAGTATTACATGGCGTGGATAAGAGAAGGACGGAGTTGTATAAGGGGTTGGGGTTTGAAGCTGGACACAGCGATTCTCCCCAATAGATTTATAGCATTCATAAGTAGCCCTAGTTAATGATAAATTAAGAAATGATATACGGTGGTTAAGAATGTCTTGTGCTCTCTATTTGAAATGCGCAATCTAATTGAGGAGAAATTTCTAGCAGTTGGGGAGCTGTGGCACAGCATTCTAAACCCTCCCACACACTTGCAGGCTTAAAGGGACACTGTGTGAGATTTTTAGTTGTTTATTTCCAGAATTCATGCTACCCATTCACTAACCTTTTTCATGAATATTTACCACAACCATTTTAAGTATTCATTATGACTGGAAAAATGGCACTTTTCATACATGAAAAGGGGGATCTTCTCCATGGTCCGCCATTTTGAATTTCCAGAAATAGCCATTTTTAGCTGCAAAAATGACTGCACTTGGACCATACTAGAAAATATTTGTTTATTACCTAGCAAACTATCATGAAAAGGACATATTTGGCAATAGGCAGCCCAGTTTCAATGAGCAGCATAGTTGCAGTACCTTTTTTGACCATTTCCTGCACAGTGTCCCATTAATGGAGGACCTTCAAGTCCGGCGTCATGTCCCAACACAGCCTCATTTCTCTCTCCCACTAGTTTCCTGTCTCCACCTTCACCATCCAAATCAAGACTACCACCCACCCCCACAGGGGCGCCGCCAGGCGGGGAAAGGTGGTAAAGATTATAAGGGCCCAGCGCAGCAGAGGTCCGTGGGACCCCCCCTATATATAAAAAAAAGAAATCATGAGGATGACAGTTTTGTTTGTCTGTTTTTGTTTTGTTTTGTTTTGTTTTTGTGTTTAGTGTTCTAAAAACATAATAAAAAGTCAATCACAAAAAAGAAAGAAAAAAAATGGGTTTTGCGAGCTGTGACAAAAGTGATTGTTTACAGACGGTGAGTAGACAGTCAGTCCTTCAAAGAGACAAAGATGGCAGCCCTATACAGCACAACAATGTCAGACCTGAATGTATTGTAAGTAACTACGCCACACTACAGTATGGCAGAATTAATCCAAAACAAAATACAGCACATTGGGGCAATTGTATGGTTCTGCTGCACCGAAGCTTTATGAAATAACAAGAATGTCTTTCTTTTTCTTTTTGTTGCTGTTATCTTTCACCTCATCATTCTTCTTCCCCTTTACCTTGAAGTGTGTTGCCTCTGGGTTACGTATGAATAGCCTATTGTTCCTGAGGTGTTTTCCAGGGTGATACCAGAGAGAGTAGAGAGAGAGAGGTTCCATTGGCCCATTGTTTCCTGGTTCTATTATTGCAAGGGGGAGTGGGGGGAAATCCCCCTTTAGGCAGACCTAAGCAGACCTAAGGACTGTTCTATTCAATGCTAGGAGTATTATGACACGGCCCCTTTAGGCAGACTGGAACCTGGTCATGTTAGGTGCCCATAGCAACCTATTACATTGGCATATCTCTATACTTAAAGATTCTCTGGCGATGCCTTCTGTCTCCCAGCAGCAGAATGCTCTCAGTGATCAAAGTAGTTGAAATCATATCAGACGCCTGCTTTCTCCCATCAAACAGGCTGACACTCTGCTCTGCTCCACTCTTTGGGTTGTTTTTCTCGCCAGTGCACAGCACAAGTCCCACCACAACTAACACAGGGCTTCAAGTGCATGGTGCAATAAGTGAGACGCTTACATTTATACAATGCAATAAACTAACTGAAACTCTGGCTGGTGCAGGTTTGTTTCTAGTTTGGTCAAAACTCAATGTCATTTTCATGTGCCATAGTTTCTGATCTTAAAGCTGCACCCAAATATAAGACAGCCACTCAACTTAAGAAGAAGAAAAAGTACAGCAATGCTGATGTACAAAAAATACATCTCTATATAAGCTGCTGGTGTTCACATTGTCACCTGGGATATTTACACAACATTAGCTCGGAAGCACAGTGAGTTCCCTCTGGAGTACAGTGAGTCCCTTCACTTTGTGCATGGCTCGAGTAATAATCTATTAATCAGCTTTAGGGTTAAAGGTATGGGAAAAAAGTAACACCTGTAGATTAGATGTCATTAGATTAGATGAGGTAAAATTAGATTAGATTAGATTAGATTACATTAGATTACATTAGATTAGATTAAACTTTACTTTTTTACATTACTTTTGTATTGATACATGACAACCAAATGCAATTTAACATCTAAGCAGAAGAGTAAATTGCAGAAGTGCAATATGTAAGGGTTAACGTTCGGCGAGAAGGTCGCTACCATGGAATAGCAGCACGACAGAGAGAATCTTTAGACCCCGACGCTGAGCGGAGCGGTCTGAAGTGCTGCTATTCCACAAAGCGACCGACTCGCCGAAAGTTAACCCGCTTATTATATGGATATACTTAAATGATTCACACATGGCGGGGACATTTCTTTAGGCCTATTTAATGTGAAGTCTGGGCTATTCTAGTTTTTAATGTCAAAGGATTGTTGCTGCGCAAAACAAAACAGTGCCGTTGTGGAACACCGCTAACAGCTAGGTAGCCAGGACAACAGGTGTTGTCTATCACAGCAGCTGATTAGAGTCTTGTTGAAAAGTCGCTTTAGCAGTGAAAAGTCTTGTTGCCATTGACAGCGGTCTGTTATAGACCAACCCGTCCGTTATCGAAAAATAACAGACGTGCGAACGTTGGGGAGCCCCGTTGAAATGAATGGAGCATTCGACCGATGACGTCACAACCATATAATAAAATACAGATTAACATATGCACCAGTATGGATAAGCAGTATTTACAGGTGAATTGAGTTATATACAGGTAGTGCTAATGAGACGATTATACGAAAGCAGCGAATAGGCGTACAGATAAATAAGATGTTCAATACTTCTATGCATGATGGTTATGGGAAATGTAGGTACACGTAAGTGAAGGTAGAGCTATAAGAAAAAGGGTGGGTATAATTATCCTTATTTCAAGTCTTTTGAGAAAAATAGTGAAATACACACCTACAGCACTCCTTATTGCAATATGGTACATAGTCATTCCAATGACTGTCATATGTGTATCCTTTCCTTTCTGGGGTTTATGTGAGTTAGGAATATTTAAGTTCATGGGCTATGCATTTTTAGATAACAGAATTGGAAAAGGCAAAAACACATTTGACTGAAACTGAAAATGACACAAAAGAAAGAAAAGAAAGAAGAGTGAAATGGTGTGTAATTTGCATCTGCCCCGTTTCTCTGTGCAACTGTGTCTCTTATCGCCAGAGCGGGCCGCCACAGGCCCCCTGATCTGATGCTGCAAATGGAGATATTTTGAGGCTTGCTGTCAATACGATTTAGCGAAGACAAATTGGCAACAAGCAAGATTAATGTGCGCATGGCACAGCTGTGTAATGGGGTGTGTGTGTGTGTGAGTGTGTGTGTGTGTGTGTGTGTGTGTGTGTGTGTGTGTGTGTGTGTGTGTGTGTGTGTGTGTGTGTGTGTGTGTGTGTGTGTGTGTGTGTGTGTGTGTGTGTGTGCGTGTGTGTGAGAGAGAGAGCGTGCGTGCATGCTAGCATGCGTGTGTGTAGTGACAGAGTCTAATGAATTCGAGAGGGAAGTGCCACTTTTCTAGGTCAAAGGCATCATAGTACCATAGATCTGCCCTGTGCATAAATGCACTCATTTGCATACCTTTGTTTGACATAGTTTTTTTTTATTTTCAGGTTTTTCTTCTATTTTATACCCTCAGTATTTTTTCCTCAAAATGTCCCCACCATAATGTTGCTGCTATAGTGTCATTCTTTTTGTAAAATAATTCAACCCAGGAGCACAATTGAAACAGTTCTGTCCAGTTTGAAGTCTATTGTGCGTTTTATGAGGATGACTATGCCTCTGAGCAGGGGCTTGGGCATTGTAAACCGATGCCTCCCTTTCCTATTGTAATCCACTTTCATACTGCCCTGCCTGAGTGCTGCCGAACACAGAGAGCCGTATTGCTCAGTCCAACATTTTTCATGTGTACATTTCGGTAGTGCGTTATTGACATATTTATCCCCCGGACTAGTCTCACACTTGCCTGGAGAACCAGCGGGGGAAAAAAAAAAAGCTGAGCGTGAAAGGATTTATTTTCTCAATAAATTCTCAGTTTCCTAATTAGATTACTCCGTGCTGTAAAATGTAGGTTACCGTTTAAGGTGGCAGCTATGCTTCCTTTTCTAGAGGCGAAATGAGTTTTCCTGACATCAATCAGCTCAGTAAATTAATTGTTATTTCCTAAAAACATTAAGCTGAGATGCAAAGCTGCCTTGGAAATCAATGCCAGGAATTATTATCATAAGCTTGAAGGCATCAGGATTGTTTAATGCTGAGAGCAAACGTGTAATCCAGCATAAACCGTTTTTCTCATGGCGCAGCGACCTGTCAATGAAATAGGTATGCCACACATGCACACACACACGCACGCACACACACACACACACACACACACACACACACACACACACACACACACACACACACACACACACACACACACACACACACACACACACACACACACACACACACACACACACACACACACACACACACACTTCCTATAATGTGCTAAGAGTTCCTTTCCCTGAATCTATTTCTGAATCATCCTCATAGGATTTATTTTTGGATTTATGTAACCAGAAGTGAGATGTATGCTAACAAATCCTTTCTGAGTTCATATTCACTGTGTGTACATATAAACAGTCATTATCTGTACATCAAAGAAAGCAACTTGGATGCTATAGTTGAAATGATAGAGGGAGGGTCCCCAAGGTTACAGGTGTGGGTTGGGCCCACAAAACCAGCACTACTATTCACAGAAAGAAAGTGATCAATTTACCACTGAATATCATATTTTTTTAAATGTATTTTTTATTCTGCTTTACTAGCAGTGATCGTTGTTTTGTTTTCATTCTCTTCAGGCTTGGAATTCAAAAAAGAAAGAAAGAGAGAGAGGGAAAGGGAGACAGAAAAATATCCTAGGACGCCTTGCTCGCCTCGCTAGTGCTATCCGTTAGATGTGCTTGGCTAATTGTCATTCTGTGGAAACTTGGAGTCTCATTATCAAACCCTCGGGCCGCGAACAAAGTTGAAAGAAATGGGGCACTTTATTTGCATAATATTTATCCTAATGGTTTTTCCATTAGGATAAAACTATCGCCTGCATAATAAAAAGGATTTAGGGTTCAGGAGATTCATCGCCAATGAGGGACTGTTTCCTGAAATCAAAAGCATTCCATGTCTCTACCCCTCTCTCTCTCTCTCTCTCTCTCTCTCTCTCTCTCTCTCTCTCTCTCTCTCTCTCTCTCTCTCTCTCTCTCTCCCTCCCTCCCTGCTCTGTCTTGTCATTTCTGATGCATTCGTCAACCATATGATAATCTTTAGATATATGCAGAACAGCCACAAAGTCAACAAGCATGAATATATTCATAAACCTCCTCTTCCCTCGATCCTCTCTCTCTCTCTCTATGTCCCTCTCAGTGTCTTCTCTCTCCCTCTCTTCTCTCTCTCTCTCTGTCTGTCTCTCTCTCACACACGCATGCACACACTCCCCACTCTATCTTACTTCCCCTTTGACCAGTGCAGTGTATATTTTTAAGATCATTTAGAAACCTCCCCATAGACAAAGCACTGCTGCTGCTGCTACTGCTGCTGCTGCTGCTGCTGCTGCTGCCACTGCCACTGTTGTTGTTGCTGCTGGTGTCTTGCTGTTGTCTGGGTGCCGCTGCTGCCTGCGTTGCTCCTGGAGGTGCTCGCCGTGTGGGCTCCATTACTCTTCCCCATAACCCTCAGCAGTGGCATTAATCACTCCCAGCACACACCAGCAAACACACACACACACACACACACCAGCAAACACACACACACACCAGCAAACACACACACCAGCAAACACACACGCACACACGCATGCAAAAACACACACATAAGAACACATGCACGCACGCACGCAAGCACATGCACACACACACACACACACACACACACACACACACACACACACACACACACACACACACACACACACACACACACACACACACACACACACACACACACACACACACACACACACACACACACACACACACACACACAAAGACAGTCACGCGGGGATATATCCTGCAACCAAAACCAACATGACACTATATACCCAATAAGACGCTAGTTTTAAAACAGCTTAGCTGTGTAACCCATGGAGCAACTATTTTGTTCACAGTCTGTAAGTACGGTATGCACACAGTCCATTTTCCTTTTAAGATGCAGAATGTATTATTTGGAACAGTCTACCTTTCCATATCCGTCAAGCCCCCACACTGGCAACGTTCAAGAAGCACCTAAAATCACACTTGGGCTATTCACTGAGGCCTAGGTCCTTCAACCCCCTGCCCCAACCCTACCTCTACGCCCCCTCCTCTCCTCTCTCTCTATTCCCCTGCTCACTCTCCTTTTGGTTACTTGAAAGGCGCTATATTGAAAAAACAAGTTATTATTATTTACCACAGTATGCTCTTGTATATTACATCCTTCTCTATTGACACATTGACACTTTGACATTTTTGCCTTGCCTGCTCATGGCCTTGCTGTCTAATTCTGTTGTACAAGCAACTTCTCAATGACAAAAAAAGGTCTACTCCTGAAGCATATTGGGTTATTAATGCGAAATTAGTTTGCACTGTATAGCTAGGTTTTAATACATACTGTATATGTATGCCTTCACGTGGCTTTTTCTAAACATTGAACTGAGTTGCCCTCTGTGATCATCTACAAATAAGAGGTAGATCTGTGTGAGACTAGTCAACATTTTTAAAACCATGCGCCAGCCTTAGAAATACTCACATGTAATTCCCTGATTGATGACTGCAGATAGTCACATGAATAAACCCAATACATGCCGTTATATTATTTTCAGTAAGTTTAACCCTGTTGACCGAATGACTTCAAAATACATACTGTAGGCCTTCCAAAAAAAAACCCATATGATGCTGACACCTTGGTCATAATTTACATTTGGAACGTCCAATACTGTAGATGAAGTCTGCTGACTGTAAAACATAACTGCAACTTGTTCAAACTTTTCACACCACCCAAAATGCACAGATGAGTTATTGTGCACAAAAACTGTGTATGCATATTTATGAATATTTATGGGGGCAGCTGTGGCCTAGGGGTTAGAGAGTTACTCTTTCAATCTAGGGGTTGCTGGTTCGAATCCCCCCTGACCTCTCCCAACATCTCCATCCATGGCTGAAGTGCCCTTGAGCAAGGCACCTAACCCCACATTGCTCAAGGGACTGTAACCAATGCCCTGAAAATAATAGTTGTGAGTCGCCCTGAATAAATGAAAGCGTCAGCTAAGTGTAATGTACTGTACTAAATACAGTATGCACACCTGTTTTAGTGGTAAGATGTGCGTCTCAAGCCTGTGCAGGGGGTATGACAATTGCTGGACTTACACAGTGGTATATCTTCGGTGAATACTGAAGCAAGATTGACCTATATCCTTGCGTCACCCTGCCATTGCAAATGAGGCAAAGCACAGAGCAAAATCGCTGTGGCAGCTAACATCTGCTAGTGTGCTAGCTGTCCTCTCATGGCCCGCTACATACAGAACACCTGCTCGAGATGACTTTCTCTGCGACTTTCCAGTTAGCATTGTAAAACATTACAAGACTTCTCGATCAAAGCAATAAAATCCAACACTGGGAAGTGTACAAGGGTGCAGAAGAAAACGGCTTCTCTTTATCCTAACATCTTTTGAGGACACGTGGCTCTGCTCCTCTGTCTGATATTCTGAGGCAATTAGAAAGGGGGAAACTTTTCCCCTAGTTTCAACAATTTTGTTTTTCATGATCTTGCAGCTTTTATTTGACCAACTGCTTTGGATAATTGCTGGAACTACAGCACTGTCTCTGATACAGTGTGCTGGTGAGATTTGCC
>NC_085861.1:26760667-26775667 GCF_034702125.1 Engraulis encrasicolus | reverse complement strand
ATCCTCGTGTACTTCCGCTCAGCTTCATGAGAAAAAACAAAGGTCTGCAGGACCTTCAGATTCGCCCCACTCCCAAATTAAAATGCAGGAGGGATCGTTGTATTTGTGAAACAGTACTGTGGAATACTTTGTTATCTTACCAAATGGACAACATGCCATTCTACATATCTATGTCATAAGCGAATCCTTTTTCTCCATAAGGTTCTTTTTTGTGGACTGTGCTACCCTGAGTTTGTTGTGTTTAATCTTCTCCTCTGCTTTACTTTGCCTCCCCCCCTCCCCCAAAAGGCACATGGTTACCTGTGTATCACTAATCAAGCATGCAGACCATGTCCAGGGTACCATGACTCCCAAAAGTTGTCACAGAAAGGCAGAGGCATTGGCAGAGGCATTGGCATCAGTGTTCTCTTGGACTTGTTATGCAATTCCATCTTCATTTTGTTTTCTCTGCTGTAATGGCTGGAGATCCATCTGATTTAGCCTAATTTGACCATGATGAATAGAACAGCTATATCAATTTGTGACATGCTTTAAGAGCTATTTTTGTATGAACATATTAAAAACGATACGTGAATTCAAATGTATGAGTCTATTAACGAGTAATTAACCCCATTAGCAAACTTGGAGTACCATTCTGTTGAGCTTGAAAGCTTGAAAAGTGCCATTTGTTTATGCATGGGGATTGGTGAGCATGATTCTGACTGCTACACATTAGGCTGCCATTTTGAGACTACTGGCACCAGCAAAGAACATCACAATGAAATTGATCTGTTCTGCATGGCATTGTGAAATTCAACCTCACCACTCGATGGCTGGGAAAATCTCAACCTTGGTGGTTACAACTTTGTATTTATTATATATATGATATGAAACTACACCTATAAAGGGCATGTATATAGCCTATGAATTGTAAGTGAGAAGAAGCATACCTCTGTCCATGTAGTATTGATCTGTGGCTCCCCACTGAAAGCTGTCAGAGACATGAGAGAACTGTGAGCGCTCTCATTCACACCACTTTCATCTCTTCATCACTAGGGGTAGCAAACCTTTACGGAGAGAATTCTTCAATGTAGGCGTCGTTCTTCTCTCTAGTTTTTGATTAGTCTGCTAATTGGATGGAGGGTTAAGGGCACACATTCAACTGATTTGAATGGACAGGCTGGGCCTTGGGAGGTTCAGTGAAGTGTGCTCATCATCGCAAAAGAAAGTTTATCTTCTCCAAACATTGATCGCAATCAGAAAAGCTTGGCTGTTATGAGAGAGAGAGAGAGAGAGAGAGAGAGAGAGAGAGAGAGAGAGAGAGAGAAAGAAAGAGAAAAAAAAAGAGAGAGAGAGATTTAGAGTTTCATTGATGTTGAAGTGAAGTCACTAGTTATGCATCGAATAAGAACAGATATGAGGAAAGGAAGAATGAGGACACTCAGATCGGAGCATCTTTTCTCAGAGCCGAAGAAAAGATGAATCAAGTCTTTGTTTCTTCAAGTCGAGATAAGAGCAAAGGGAGAGCTTTTGGTGTTAATGGAGCCCGTGCATTTTGGCCCTGTGTGCTGACCGTAGAGTCACCCACATCACAAATGCTTGCAAATCAGCTTTTAATAACAGCTCACTATCTCTGGGGTAGAGCAGATCAAATGAAATCTTGGTTGGCCTGGGCTCCCTGGCTGTGTGCTACGCACGGCCAGGAGGAATTAACGGCAATAAACCATCAGTCTGGCAGTCTGAAATGAGGCCTTATCCAAATGCCAGGATATTAAAAGCTTGAACTTTGACCTCTCCCCTATGACCTGAGCACAGCATTAAGGGACTTCCTGCTTCCTCACTTACCTGTTATCTGGGCCAGTGTTCAGATCTGCCTTTTGGACTCTTTTAGTTTCTTGGGCACTGACATAAAATTGCTATTCTATTATATGGAAAACTATATGTTATATATATGCTACTGCTGCTACTGCTGCTGCTCCTACTACTGTCTACACTACTACACTACACTACACTACACTACTACACTACACTACACTACACTACACTACACTACACTACTACACTACACTACACTACTACACTACACTACACTACACTACACTACACTACACTACTACACTACACTACACTACTACACTACACTACACTACACTACTACACTACTACACTACACTACACTACACTACACTACACTACACTACACTACACTACTACACTACTACACTACACTACACTACACTACACTACACTACACTACTACACTACACACTAGTGGTGTGCATTGGCACTGCCCTCACGATTCGATTCGATTACGATTCGGGAAGTAGCGATTCGATTAGATTAAATTCTACGATGCATTGCAATGCATTACATTTCTACTGAAAGCATAGCAAATGTTTCATCAGTCATGATGAGGCAATACAAGTAGTCAGATACTGAGTAACATTTTATTGGCTGCTTTCTGTATCAGTCTTGCAGTTTTCAATGCCTTGAAGTGCTTTTATTTAATTTAACATTCATTTGCTCCTGAAATATCCACGGAAGTAATTGAAACTTAAAAAAAATGCTGCATCGATTCTGGAACTTGCCGCATTGAATTGAATCATCCATGCCCCGCATTGCATTGCATTGCCGAATCGAGTATTGTTGACACCACTACTACACACTACTACTCCCCCTCCCCTACTGCTGCAAGAACAGTACTAGAGTAACATTCATCCAGAATTTGACTGAATCATGACCCAAAATGTCCTCCTAGAATATCTACTGTGGAATATGTCTTCCTAACGACAAGCCAATCTCCCTGTGACAGACAAAATGTAATAAAGACTGCAAACACCCCCACCCCACACCATCACCATGCCAAAACCCAGTGTCGCAGTGCCAAATAGCATGTACAAAGACTAATAAACACCCATCTCCACAACTACTCCCAATATCCCAACACACAGACCTCAACAGACACACATGTACACGTGTGCCCGCACACACACAGAGACACACACAGACACACACAGGCACACAGACACACACACAGACACACACACAGACACACACACACACACACACACACACACACACACACACACACACACACACACACACACACACACACACACACACCCACACACACCCCCACACACACACACACTCCTGCAGACACACAACCTCACGCCCACCGGCTCTGTGACCAGCCTGGTGACATGGCTTCTGGGCCAGAAGATAGAGTTGTAATTTCCTCCCTCGCCACGATAAGGGCATCGACCTGCCAAAGCATGGCGGGGGAAGCTGATATACTTAAATTGCTTGAATATTAAAAGAGTCTTTTTTTTCTCCCATTCTTTTTTTTTCTCTTCCGAGAGATAAAGGAAGGGGAGGAAGGCTGGTGGTAAATGATTCTCTCCGATGTTCTGTTTTGGCCTATATAGTGTTCCCCCTCTTTTTCCCGACCTCATCTCTCTCCTTGTTCTTGCACCGTGAAAATTGTTTGAAGAGAAACCAGCAGAGACAGTAAAGGTTTTGCTGTTTGGAATGTAATAATCATTTAAGACCAATGCCAGCTCGCCTTACATTGTGCCATTTCTCTCTCTCTCTCTCTCTCTCTCTCTCTCTCTCTCTCTCTCTCTCTCTCTCTCTCTCCCTCCCATAGCCAAATATTGGGATGCTTACTAAACCCATGAGTGAATGCATTCAACAAGTGTTGTTGCTTTTTCGCCAGTCGATTGTCTGCAGAGGAAAAACACAATCTGACATTCTCCATGAAATTTCCTGAAATCGATCAGCACCTTCTGATTAAATACCAAGGGCCGGATTGATATTTGCGGATCATGGTAGAGGAGTTCATTAATGCCTGCCTCATTTATTCACCCTTTGAACCAACAAGCAGAGAACCTCGCTGTAGGATGCTCACAAAGAAAAAGCAAAAACATTGTGTTTTCGTTTCCGTGTGTGTGTGCGTGAGCATGCATTTTTGTCTGCGTGCATGCATTTTGTGTGCGTGTGTGTACTGTGTGTGTGTGTGTGTGTGTGTGTACTGTGTGTGTGTGTGTGTGTGTGTTTGTGTGTGTGTGTGTGTGTGTGTGTGTGTGTGTGTGTGTGTGTGTGTGTGTGTGTGTGTGTGTCTGTGTGTGTGTGTGTGTGTGTGTGTGTGTGTGTGTACTGCACAAATATACATCTTACCTGCTATTGGAGCACATCAACAAGGCGGGGCCCTCGCTCCATGTGGGTCCCAAATGGGGAGCGTGTCTATGTTCCCACAGCCCATTGGTCCCACAGCCCATTGGTCCCACATCACTAAGATTTTTAACATTATTTTTAGGCCTATTCGTTCTCTTAGTTTACTTGGAAATGTGGGAACATTGAGTTGTAGAGTATAGGGCTTATATTTGAATAATTTCTTAAAACTGTGGGAAAACGGAGCAGCAGGAATAAGCTGGGACCATTTGGGCTGTGGGACCAATGGGCTGTGGGACCAATGGGCTGTGGGAACATAGGGCTGACCCCCCCCCAAATGCTAAACCCCACATGTGAAGCCATTGGGTTCTAATCCCTTGACAAAACATGTCACTACACGTTTTGACAAGGAAGGAGAAGCCAATGGCTACATTGTAGTGATACAGTACAACCAGAGATTATTTAAGTATAGAGATATGCCAACATAATAGGTTTCTATGGGCCCCTAACATGACCAGGTTCCGGTCTGCCTAAAGGGGCGTGTCATAATGCTCCTAGCATTGAATAGAACAGTCCTCAGGTCTGCCTAGGTCTGCCTAAAGTGGGATTTCCCCCCCAATAATAGAACCAGGAAACAATGGGCCAATGGAACCTCTCTCTCTCTACTGTCTCTGGTACAACGATCAACGCAACACATAAAAAGGAAGGAGAAACAGGCCATAATGAAACAGAAACAACGCATCAGCCTCGGTCAAATAAATCCAAGCGAGCCAAGGTTGTGCTCACCTCTGTGTGTCTGAGAGGCCCTGATGGAGCAAACATTATAGCAGAAAAAAAAGAGGCTGTTAGACTATTACACACGCTCTCACTTTTATTTTCTGTCGTTATGGGAAACAACTGTCTTCCTCTTTTCAACGCAAATGGCCTTCAGACCACAAGCAAAAGCAAGAGGGAGAGACAGAGAGAGAGAGAGAGAGAGAGAGAGATAGAGAGAGAGAGAGAGAGAGAGAGAGAGATAGAGAGAGAAGGAGATGAGAGATAGGGAGGCAAAAAAAGCATGTAGGAGCATGCATGGCTTTAATAGCTATGTTTATTGGCCAGTTACTGAATATCAAGTTGATCGTCAGGCTACAGCTGTTTTTAATTGTGGCTCTGTGGCCGGCAATGGCGGCGTGAGGCACAGAAGGGAGATTAACTTAAATGGGCGCCAATCACTCGCTCCCTTCTCCTACCCACATTCTCTCTCTCTCTTTCACTCTCTCTCTCTCTCTCTCTTCTCTCTCTTTCTTTCTCTCTCTTTCTCCTTCACACACACACATGCACACACACACACACACACACACACACACACACACACACACACACACACACACACACACACACACACACACACACACACACACGTTTCCTCCTTCCCTCCCTCGCTCGTTCGCTCACTCACTCACTCACTCACTCACTCACTCACTCACTCTTCCCCTGCAATTACTGTCTATTTTTTATGATAGGCGAATGCAAGGACACAAGTGTAAATCAATGCATCCAGTGGAGAATGACCTCCGCTGCCAAGCAAGGCCCGTTACAGCCTGACAACAAAGCGCCGGATTCCAGCTGACTGAGTAATCTATGGACTACGTGTCCACAGGGTCACACTGGAGGTGCTGTTTCCATATCCCTTCCCCCCCGAGAGACTTAGCCATGCTGTTTATACAAACACCTCGCTAAAATCTCTACACCGCTTTCTCCCTTGTCTCTCGTTCTCCCTTTCTCTAACTGTCTGCCTCACTTTCTCACCTTCTTTCTCTCTCTCTCTGTCTCTCTCGCTCTCTTTCTATCTCTCTCTCTGTCTGTCTCGTAGTCATAATACCATGCATTTTTTCTTCTTCTTGTCCATTCATCATCTGTAGTAGGCTACCTGTCTTTCCACCTGCATTAATCCAAGCCAGGTGCTAGCCAAGCTAAGATTGATCATTTCAAACCATGAATGTCACACAATTCTAGACGCTAGTGTCTATGTTTTGAATTGCTGAGTGTGTTTGTGTTTGTGTTTGTGTTTGTAAAGTGGATCAAACCGCAAGTTGACTCCCCATTACAGGCTACCTTGTCACACTCATAGGTAGATGCATGAGAATGACGCACCTCCAACCTAATTTGACTGCTCTAACCTCATTTGATTCATCCGCTACATGGCATTTGTTTATTTCAACCCAGTGCACAAATAAGATTAATTGAGGCTTGTTTTGTGCAGTTTTAACAGGCTGACTTACAATTAAATCATGCCTGTCTCTCTGAGACACACCGTCTGCTCCAGTAAACAAATAGCAAATTACGACTGCATTTTTCATTTCATACTTGTGGTATTTTTATGTTAACATTTACTGATCCATTAAATATAATGGTAATGTACTGTACCCATATACTGTACTCAGTTGAGCAATGTATCTCTCATAAGTAAATAGTATATGTGTATTGTGTGTGTGTGTGTGTGTGTGTGTGTGTGTGTGTGTGTGTGTGTGTGTGTGTGTGTGTGTGTGTGTGTGTGTGTGTGTGTGTGTGTGTGTGTGTGTGTGTGTGTGTGTGTGTGTGTGTGTGTGTGTGTGTGTGTGTACGTATGTGCGTGTGTATGTGCGTGCGTGTGTATGTGTGTGTGGGTGTATTTACGTACATCAGCAAATTGATTATGTTGTGTAAGAGATGTGTGTATGACCATCATACATGTATATATACGTACATTTCAAGTGTAAATGAAGACCTCAGCCAGAGATGGTGTTTGACTTCAGGCAATGGTGCTCTCTCATTCCACAACGAAGACAATTGGCATTAATGTGCAAGACATGACCATTCCTCTTGAAGATGGATAGGAGGAAGACAGCGTTTCGTGCGGACGTGCAAATGAGTGCAGTGCGTTGTTATGCCCTCGGATAATGAATGTCATTGGAGGTGAAATGGGACTCTCCATCATACATTTCCTTTTATGACGCGCACACAGACTAATGATGGTCAGACAGCCTGGGTTATACTATCTGTCTGATACAGAAATAGATCAGAGCTGCACAGGCATGTAGGATAAATGCAAAGCAATCGCAAAGCGAACACAATTCGAATGTGTGTGGACTTATATTGACCATACTCACCATAATCCACCTGCAGAGGAACCAAAACAGCTGTTGATGAAACCTGGTTGGAGTTTTAATAACGGGACAATTACATTGATGAGGTATAGCGACTGAGGACAATATAATGTAGCCTAAATTTGGTTGCATGTCCAAACAGTCATTTGCCATGTACAGTAAACTGCATTGATAAATGGAAAAAAATAAAATGCTGAATAATGTGTACAGTATAAGTGAGAAGAACTTCTGTCCTTTTCTGCTTCCATGTAAATGTACCCTTAATGTCACATGTTTCCAGAGACCGAAAGGACTCTGGTGAAGAGCAATTAAATGTTCCAAGATACGTAGGACCTCATGGCAATGTTATCATTTACTGGATATGTAACTCGGACCAAACGCAAGCATAAGCGCTCTGCCACTGAGAACAAGAGCCCTGCTTTATGTGGGAGAAGATCTTTTCTTCTTCTCTTCTCTGCTCCCACCGCGGCGGTGGGCGTCTTTCATTGTTTTGGAGCATTTTCATGATTGATTCATGAGATGCATAGCGTGGCACCTGAAACAGTTTGCGATTTCCAGCTGTCCAAGTTTTTAGCATTGGAACCAAACGAAGCGGAGTGGATGGCGAGAAAAACAGCAAATCCTTTTTTTTTTTTTTTTTTTCTTCTTTTCCCGCCCTCCTCTCACACACCATGAATTATGCATGCTGTTTACATTCCGCAAAAAAAAAGACACGGGATGAAAAACACAGGGGTGGCATTAAGATAAACCCTATCAAAGAAGCAGTGTGTGCCAGACGCACAAGAGATGCAGTTGAACCCGGTGGTGGCATGGGATTCTGTTTCTATTCATGCCTGTTGATGTGACTCTACTGTAGATAGATAGATAGATAGATAGATAGATAGATAGATAGATAGATAGATAGATAGATAGATAGATAGATAGATAGATAGAAAGAAAGAAAGAAAGAAAGAAAGAAAGAAAGAAAGAAAGAAAGAAAGAAAGAAAGAAAGAAAACAGGAGAAAAGAGTTCTGCATGCGGTCGACGTGGTACATATAGGTCAGAGACTTGGCTGCTGATGGTCATGACAGAGAGGAAAAGAACAGGAGTGGAATAGCGGGTAGAGAGAGAGAGAGAGAGAGAGAGAGAGAGAGAGAGAGAGAGAGAGAGAGTGAGAGATAGAGAGAGAGGTTTAAAAAGTCCTTTATTGGACCAAAGATTCAGATTTTTACAAAGCCGCCAAAACATCATCATTTTTTTAAGCAAAGCAAAGAAAAAACAAAAACAAAACCAAACCAGTTCCCTCCTTACAGCCTCAACACCAACCTCTCCTCCTCATCCACCTCACACAACAGTCCTCCCAATGCCCAAATTCCCAAAAAAGAATCCACATCATTCACCAATTTGTAATATGCGAACTCCACCTTGACCCTACACCCCACCATCCCCTTTAAAACTTCCACAGGGTCTGTTGTACCCTCCCCAAGATTTTTATTTTTTCGGGTTTGCCATATGGCCAACTTAGCTGAAGCCACTAAGAAGTTGAAGAGGCACACTTCCCTTTTCACCTTAACCCTGTAAGCAGGACCAGTGACAAAACTGCAGTGTGAGAAAGGCAGCTGCAACACATTTGCCCACCCCTGTAAACAAAAAAAGAGTCCCTCCAGTCTTTTGCAAAAAATAAACAAATGGTCCACAGTCTCCTCCTCCCCACAGAACAGGCATTCCCTCCCCACCGCTGGATTCAGGTGCGCTATGTGCCTATTGGTGGCTATGGCTCCATGAACTAAGCGCCACTGTAAATCAGCAGCACGTTTCTCCACTGGAGGCTTATACAAAGACCTCCAGCATGCCCTTGAAGAAAAATCTGGCCCAAACAGCTCCGACCACCTCCATGCCCCCGCTCTTCCCAATATAGTCTGGTGCCTCACTTTGACGCAGGAGTCGTAGAGAGCTTTCTTGCAGAAATCTGTGAAGAGTCTTGGCTCCAGTGCCTCCTGCCACACCGGAACCCCTCCACTCCCCAGCAGTTCTGCGTTGATGGCATTGCTTATTTTCACTGGGGGGAAACGATAAGATGTCCTCCACCCCAGCACTTCTTGCGGCTGCAGCGTTCCCAACGCCTCCCTGCAAGCCCCCGGCAGTGCTGTCTGGATCTCCTCAAGCAGTTTGTGGAGGAGCCTGCCCGACCGGAACTGCAGTGTCTCCATCAGGCTTTCGGCAGACCTCCACCCAGGACCGTCTCTCAGATGGGCCAGAACGGTTATTCCAGCCTTCACAAAGTGCCCTTGTATGCTCCATGAGGACAGCAGCCTTGTCCCCAGCAGCTGATTGTGGAACAAGGGTTCGCCCAAAATCCACTCCTTTGGTTCAGAGAAGATTCTCTCGATCTTGAAAGTCCTAGACCATGCAGACAACATGGACCGATATGTTGGTGTCAGTCGTGAGAGATCCCGCTGCGCCGCATCCAGCAGAAACACCTGCCGGTCATGCCTGCTCAACGACGCCGATCTGAGGATGGCGTAGGCGGAAGCTGCCCACACCACATCCTCCTCATACAGAAGTCTCTGCGCCGCCTGTAACCTGAAGGCATCCAGGCGACTCCGTATGTCGACTAACCCTTGCCCCCCCTCACACAAAGGGAGGAAAAGGACCGGGGCAGGAAGCCAGTGCTGCCCTGACCAAAAAAAGTTCACCAGTCTTCTTTGCAGTTCTTTTATCAGGTCCTCTGGTGGCTCCAGAATTGAGAATCGATGCCACAGCATGGAGGCAGCCAGGTTGTTCGTGACCAGCACCCTCCCCCTATATGAAAGTTCAGGTAGAAGCCACTGCCACCTAGACAACCTAGTCTGAACCCTCTCCAGCACCCCCTCCCAATTTATTTTTTGAAATTGTGCCGTCCCAAGAAACACCCCATACACTTTGAGACCACTCCTCACCCACTTTAAACCCTCATGGAGCAACGGTACACCCCTACCCATCCACTCCCCTGTAATGAAATCCTCTGACTTTGCCCAATTTACTTTGGCTGATGAGGCTTTTGCATAGAGCGCTAAACATTTACCTAGCTGAGTGACATCCTCTTGCCCCGATACAAGAACAGTTACATCATCCGCATAGTTAGACACCTTATATGCAGTACCCATGTAATCCCCAGGGATGGAAAACCCCCCAATTTTTTTCCTTAATTGACACAAAAGTGGCTCTATTGCCAAGCTATACAGTTGCCCTGACAGAGGGCAGCCTTGGCGTACACCCCTAGCTATAGGCACAGGGCAGCTAAGGCCACCACCCACTTTGAGGATAGCATTTGCTCCTTTGTACAGTAACTTAACCCAAGAAATAAAATCCCCCCCAACCCAAAAGCATTCAAAACATTGAAAAGATAATCGTGCCCCAAAAGGTCGAACGCCTTCATCTGATCTAATGATAAAAACCCAAGATCAAAATTTCCCCCCAAAGAAATGTCCATAAGATCTCTCATTACATATAAGTTGTCGGATATTGTTCGTCCTGGAACACAGTAAGTTTGATCTGGGTGAACCAGGCCTGACAGATATTTTTTTAGCCTATTTGATAAAACCTTAGACAATATTTTGTAGTCAACACACATTAATGAGACAGGTCTCCAATTTTTTAATAATCCCAGATCCCCTTTTTTTGGTAGAAGTGACAACACAGCCCGCCTTGAAGAGGTGGGTAGTTGCCCTTTAAGGAAACATTCATTCAGCATTTCACAGTAATCCCTCCCCAAAACATTCCAAAACACCTGGTAAAACTCCGCTGGAAGCCCATCCAACCCCGGAGCCTTGCCTTTAGACAGCTGTTGCACTGCCTCAGAAAGTTCCAGAAAGGCCACCTCACTGTCCAGCGTCTTCCTGTCCTCCAGGGACAGCGATGGGAGCCCCTCCAACAGCTCACTGGAGCTTTCCGGGTCACAGTCAGAGTGTCCATACAGCTCCTTATAGAAGTCCATTGAAATCCGCCTCATTTCAAGGAGATCAGATGTCACAGTCCCGTCTTCACGACGCAAATAAACCATATATTTGTCCTGCCTTATTTTTCTTTCCAAGTTAAAAAAATAGGCCGTTGGGGCATCCATATCATTAATAGAGGTAAACCTGGCTCTTATTAGGGCCCCTTTCACCCGTTCTTGTAAAAGCCGGCTTAACTCTTGTCTTTTCCCCGTCAACTCATGTGCATTCCCATTGTTATCCCCTACACCCATTTCAATGTTCATTATCTCCTCCTCCAATCTCCTAACACTCTTTTTCATTGCAGCTGTGCTGTTGAAGGAGTATTGCTGACAAAACATTTTGATCTGAGCCTTACCCACCTCCCACCACTGACAAACATCTTGAAAATCCCCCCTCCTTGCTTTCCATATTTCCCAAAAGAAAGAAAATTTCTCACAGAAAACCTTGTCAGTTAATAATTTTGTATTGAAATGCCAGTAATACATTGGCTTGGGGGAAGCAGTAAAACAAAAATCCACTGTCACCAAATGGTGATCTGAGAACCCAATAGGTACAATAGATGACCCCACAGTCCTGTTATTAAGGGAAGCACTAACATAGAATCTGTCCAGCCGCGCCCCCCTCATGACCGTGTTCACCACCCTCACCCATGAGTATTGTCTTGCGTGCAGATTCCGGCTCCTCCAAATGTCTATTAAATCTAGCTCTTGCATAATGGTCATCAAAAGGTTTTTCTTTTTTTGTACAATTCCAGTCTTCTCCAGTCACTACATATTCATCATTAACATTTTTTTTGAAAAAGTCATGTACCGTTTTAAAAAAGGCGACACGCTCAGCCCCAGTGTTAGGTGCATAAATATTGACAAAAACAAAAGGTTGTCCCAGAACGAGCGCATGCACGGCAACAGCCCTCCCCTTCTGTACTTCAGTCGTCGTCAAAATTTGTATATCCAACCCCCGTCTAAAAAGAATAGCCGCCCCAGCACTCGCGTTTGTCCCATGAGTAAAAACACATTCTCCTTTCCAACTCCTTATCCACTCATTTTCACTGTAACTATCAGAGTGCATTTCTTGAAGGAAAAAAATATCCATATTTTTTTTTAAAGATGCAAGTTCAACTACTAAAGCCCTCCTCCCCCTATCTCTTCCCCCGTTGATATTTAAGGATCCCACCCTCAAAGATACCATATCAGAAAGAAGGAAAAGAAAAGAGAGAACCAAGACCTGCAGAAGAAACACCCGTGAACGTGTCATGACGGCATTCATTTCTTTTTACGTCATTTAGTTTTTCCCGACGTTAGGCCAACCTTACATATGCCTATTTTCTTTACAAATCTATTCAACCGAGTAGTCTTTTTTGAGCATAGCACCTCGGAGCCAGTCTTCTGCTTCCAGTGTTGCACAAATGTATCTAGATCAGAGAAAAAATCTTTAACATCCACCGACAAACCGAAAGTGTTATCCAGAAATTAATTTATTTCAGACAGTGGATACACCGTATCCTCGGGGATATCCGCAACGTCATCCATCTGGCTCACCCATGAAAGCTCCGACACAACAGACTCAACATCATCATCTAACTTCTCCCCGGACAGCGGCCTTTTCGAAGGGCCAGAGGAGTCCGCCTTCCCATCACGCTCAGCATCCACCTCTCCCAACCTATTCACCGATTCCTCTCCTACTGCCCACACTCCACTCCCTACTTCGCTTTGTTCAGCCATTCCTTCCTCCTCCACCATCCCATCACTACTTCCACCAGTGGTGTCGGTATTAACCTCAATGTTAGCGGTGCCTTCACTCTGAGCAGCTGCTCCATCGACCCCTGCGACCGTCTTCTCCCCACCCACAACTTCTCCCTCTTTGGGCACCTCACTCTCCGCCCCACCGTTGCTCTCCTCAGCCACCCGTTCTCCCTCTGCACTCTCGACTTCGCCATTTGCCCTTTTCTTAAAAGGACAGTTCATCTTAACATGACCAATGTTCCCACATTCGAAACAACGCTTCTCTCCCGTACTCGCATAAATCATGTAAGATCTCCACTCATAGGCGACTCGGAAATTAACATTTAGAACAGGCTCGTCCAGGAACATAAACACCTGCCGCCTAAAAGACAGCACATGTTTGAGAAACTCATGTTTACAACCCAGTGGTATCACTCTGATGTTTGTTGCCAATTTCCCAAATCTAACAAGCTCTCTCTCAATATCGTCGTCGGGAATAAATGGTGGTACATTCGAAATGATTACTCTTTTCGTCGGAGTAGAAAATAAAGGCGTGACAGACACGTAACTTTCACTCACCCAAATTCCTGTCTCGACCAAAAGTCCGGCCAAGTATGCTCCACTCAGGAAAACCACCACCGCCTTATTCATCCTTGATGCCGATACTATGTTGTCATGGCCAACTACTTTTGCCATCTCCAACAAAACATCCTCCACCGAAACACCAGCAGCAGGGACGCACCTAACGCCGTGCTCGAGCGAGAGATCAGACGCTGAGGACGCCATCTCTCTCCCTCCCTGCACAGCAGGTGCCCCCCTGCCCGACGCACAAAAAACAATCACTTATTTTATCAAAACCGACACATAAAACGGTCATATTTCGTGCGTGAAAACAGAAGAGAAACAGTTGGGAAAATTCAAAGTTCCCTCTCCCCGTGACACACACCTCCCCAGCATGCAGTGCGAGAGAGAGAGAGAGAGAGAGAGAGAGAGAGAGAGAGAGAGAGAGAGAGAGAGAGAGAGAGAGAGAGAGAGGCCACAGGTGTTTTCTGGCTCCACATCTATGAATAATACAATGACAGACACCACATGTGACCTGTGGGATTTTACTTTCTTTTTTTTCTTTGTTCTCCTTTTCTTTTTATGGTATAGTGTCAGTCTTATACTATGTCTGCCCTGAGCCCCTCATCAGGGACTAAACTACTGAATCAAATTGTGTAGTTGGGCCAGCCAGCACTTTGCTGAAAAGACTAAACTACATCTTAGCAACAATGCTATGACATTACAGATAGCCTTATGTAACATAATAAGACTTGGTTATTACATGTTTAGTGACAGTGAGCTTATACCATAACATAGGCTCAAAAGGGTTTTTAAACAATTTTGGGCATGTCGACAAGTGCCCTACTTGCACTTGTAATGCTTACATTGGTCTGGATCAAACAGAATCAGTAGTCAGTCACAGTGCTCTTATGCTGTGTGGGTGGTTGTGCAAATTTGGTTGACAGCATTCTCACACAACAGTGCTTGATCAGTAACGATGCCCCCTATCCGCCATGAACAAAATAAACATACTGCCCCTGACATAGTAACATGAATTACTTGTGCAGTAGATGGAGTAGCAACAATATGTCTGATTAAAATGTAGGCCTACTTATATGTTTCATTTATAGGCTAACGTTTAAACAGATTTTAATTAACTATACTGTATCACAATTAATTAAAAACCATTATTGTATTAGTCTACCACTTTACACTTTATTATATGTTTTTCACATGTACTTTTAACACTTATACTGATTCATCATTCATTCATTTCAGATACTTCTGGGAATAAATTAATTAATATATATCTGTTGCAAGTGTGCCGTTTTTCCACCCCCATGATAACTATTCTTGGTAATCCCTAAAGAAATGTGTTTCAGCAGCACACACAGATGGCCTTGGAAATTGTTTAATTAGACTGTGTTGGTTGAGAAATATATTGGCAAATTGACTTGTTACAATGTATTTTTAGATTATTTAGCCACAAAATCGACCAT
>NC_085861.1:26745667-26750667 GCF_034702125.1 Engraulis encrasicolus | reverse complement strand
CAGTGATAGGACCTCTGAGTCCCTCTCACCAGAAGAAGGTGGGTAGAAACAGTGGTGCCCCCCTTACCACCACCACCACCATCACCACCACCGTAGTCATCACCATTATGAGGCAGGGAGATGTCCCGGAGTGACTTCTCCTCTCTTCTTCTTCTTCTTCTTGTGTCAATAAAAATGATTACAAAATTTTGTCATGTTTTTTTTTTCTTTTTCTCTTAGTACAAAACACATTTTTTTTTTAATCCATAGAAATACTTGCATTTGCACAAGGTAATGTCAGAGAATTCTTTCTTCTAACTTAAAAATCACAAGTAAGTACAAAAAGAATAATAACCAAAATGTAACACTGAGCATAAATCATAGAAAAAAAGAATGTGTCAGAAACAAGCAAAGAAAAGAACATTATAACAGCAGTAAAAAAACAAACATGAACAACAAATTAACATTGAACACAGTTACAGTAGCTCCAGTGAGATGTACCCCTTTAGATGTTGCTTGGCTATTGATAAATAAGAAATTCATAAATAAAAACAGAGAGAAAGAAAGACAATAAATACTCAAATAAATACACTGCGACCACTCTGACAATTTCTGATGACATGTTGGTATGTGGTCTATGCCTCTCTCATCTAAGCAGTTACTATGGTCTTGTGTGTTCTCAATATCATCGCTGAACCCCTGGCCTGGAATTGCTGGGGACCCCCTTTCATTTTGATTTTCTGGGGGGGGGGGCCTCCTGGTCAACCAGACCAGGCGGCCTGCAGATGATCTAGATGATAGAGCTTAAAAAAGTTGACAGTCTCTGACACAGCTGAGCTGCAGCTGATCTACTGTACTGCACCACTATAATCTCTTTCTGCACATATTCCAATCTGTCTGTATACATATAGATATAGATTTCCGTTATTTATTCATAAATTTGTGTGAAAAATACATCCCCCCCCAATCCCCCATCTCTGTTCCCCTGCACCTAGTTTTTGTGTTTATTCATTTTTTTTTAAATTCAGCTTTTTTTTGTTGTATATAAAAGTGTTAGTAATCAGAAACACAATGGAATAAAAGACATTTATTGCCTGGATGTATTGTTTGTTGTGTTCCTGCACTGCTTCCGGTAGCAGCCGTTTAGAGATTGACCGACCGGACACTGGATCACTGACGCCGCTTCGCTCCGGTCTCTATTCTGCCATTGCAGCTACTACACCTTTTGGGCCTGGCTGGCTAGCTGACTGGGGGTTGTTCAGACCTCCATACTATGAAAACAGCAGTGAAAATAAAAGTGAACAGCTCATTTCCCCCTTCGTTACAGGCTCTGTGATTTCAAAATAGGTAAGTGTGGTGTGTGTGTGTGCGTGCGTGTGTGTGTGTGTGTGTGTGTGTGTATGTGTGTGTGTGTGTGTGTGTGTGTGTGTGTGTGTGTGTGTGTGTGTGTGTGTGTGTGTGTGTGTGTGTGTGTGTGTGTGTGTGTGTGTGTGTGTGTGTGTGTGTGTGTGCGTGTGTGCGTGTGTGTTTTCTGTGGTTGCTTGTGTCTGTCTGTCCAAGTGATGCTCAACTGCACTCTGTCCTCGTGGCCTCTGTGGTAGGAGGACAGTTGAGCGCCGCCCTGGTGGTCGATCACCAGCCCACACCTATGGCAACACACTGCCTAATAATGAACTAGATGGCACAACAATTTCGTGGAGGGTCACCCATAAAATCCATACATCTGAAAACATCTCCATGAGTATGTAGTATCACATAGACCAAAACTTCTCTCCAGTACAGTAGATCTGTGTTTTTGTCACTTTTCACTATTTGACCCTTACCTGTAGGACCAGTCAATTGATGGGACACCCCACCCCAATCCCCCAAACCCCTACCCCCCAACATCAAGTTATTTCCACAGGAAATAGATTTCTAATCAGGTGCCTCTTCCCATCCTACTCGCTGCTTACTTTCTATTTTGTAATGCTGTGACTACTCTTACCCAAAATGCATTGCTCTACTCCCCCCCTTTTGTCACCCTTCCCAGAAAAAGACCCCACAAACAAACACAAATACTAAACAACCAAAAACAAGCTATTGAAACCTGCATGTCCTGCCCCTTCACTAAGGTCTCTCTACTCACCCGATCTCCTTAAAAACTGAGTGTCCAGCTTTTTTTGTGGTTTGTTTCAATTTGATTTTGTTTGTGTGTCTGCGACATGGTTTTTTTTTAATTATTGGTTTGTTTGTCCATTCGGTTGGTTTTGATTTTGTTTTTGTTTGTGTTTTGATTGTTTTTTCAGGCCATGGTTTCTTTGCCTGGCAGTCTTCGGTCGTTGAAGGTGTGCATGTTGATGACCTCCTCCGTCTTGACCATGACGGGCGGCTGGGGCTTGTGTTTGAGCCGGCGCTGGCACTTCAGGGACACCCGTAACTCGTCCACCATGGCACTGCAGAAGGAACGCTGTGGGGGGAGGGAAGGAGGGAGGGAGGGAGGGAGAGAGGGACCATAGGAGTGAGGAGGAGGGTTAGAGGTAGGGTGGGGCGGCAGGTAAAGCAAGTCCCTAAAACCATAAACGATCATATCAATTACACTGGCAAAAGGAACTGTACTAAAGCACTGGAGAGGGAACCCTGTGGGGGGAGAGAGGGACAGACCGAGAGGAGGCAGAGGGTGAGGACGGGTGAGGGGTGAGGAGGAGGGTTAAAGGTAGGGTGGTGGATAAACACTCTCAGAACCACATTGGACCAAAAAAAATTCAATAGAAGTAGAAACACACAATAAAGTAGAAACACAGAATGAAGTGTACCATCATGTCACTGTGGGGCAGCCATGGCTCAATGGTTACAGCGCTGGCCTTTAGATCAGAGGGTTCCAGGTTCAAATCCCGCCCTTAACAGCACCTTCATCCATGGTTGAAGTGCGCTTGAGCGAGGTACCTAACCTCACATTGCTCCAGGGACTGTAACCAATACCCTGTAACTAAATAACTGTAAGTCGCCTTGGATAGAAGCAAAGAGGTTGGATAGATAATAAGAGGAATCGAAACACGCCCACTCAATGAAAAAGCATGTGCTCAAAATTTGGTCTCCTAAGGGGGCGTTGTCCCTCCTTCTTCTTCTCTTTTCGTGGTGTTTGCACAAGATGTGCGCTACCGCCATCTACAGCGCTAAGGGGACTCCATTTATTCTCTACCTCAAGACTCCGAAGGTCTCCTAATCAAAGGTCTCCTAAAGGGGTGTTCACCCAACGTAAAGTGGATACCGGAAAAGAACCCGCCTGCTTTATCTCCCTCTCATATACGATTCTCTGATAAAAGTGTCAACTAAGTGCAATGGGGGGGCAGGTAAAGTAAGTCCCTCAAAACCATAAATGAGCATACGGTATAATATCACTGGCACTGCAGAAGGAAGGAATGTTGTGTAGACCATAGGGGTCAGGGCTGAACTGGTCATCAGGTGTACAGGGCATTTTTCCAGTGGGCCGACAGTCCTCAGGGCCCAATGGTGTTGCTTATTGTTTCTTTCATTGTTTAGAGACCGTCCCTAAATTTAACAAGGCCGGTGCATTGCTCTACTGTATCTTTAACACAGTGGACTGAGCTCATGATAATATCGAAGGAAAGCAGAGGGCTGTGTGAGGGGCTGATGTACACCAAAGATTCCTGGGTTAGTCCAACCCTGAAAGGCATGAGGACGTGGGCTAGAGTAGGGTGGTGGGGAGGTAAGTCCCAGAGAAAACCATACAAGATCATATAAAATACACTAACTGATAGTGGTGTGGATTGGCACTGCCCTCACAATCCGATTCGATCACGATTCGGGAGGTAGCGATTCGATTCGATTCGATTCTATGCGATTCGATCCGATCCGATTCAATTCTACAATGCATTGCAATGCATTACATTTCTACTGAAAGCAAAGCAAATATTTCATCAGTCATACAAGTAGTCAGATACTGAGCAACAATTTATTGGCTGTTTTTTGTATCAGTCTGTATCAGTCTTGCAATGCTTTGATGTACTTTTATTTAATTTAACATTTATTTGCTCCCGAAATATCCATGGAAGTTATTGAAACTTGAAAAAAATTCTGGATCGATTCTGGAACTTGCTGCATTGAATTGGATCGTCCATGCCCCGCATTGGATTGCATCGCCGAATCGATCATTGTTGACACCACTACTAACTGATGGAACTGCACTTGCACGGCGGAAGGAACGCTGTGAGCGAGGGATCGACCAGAGCCGTGAGAATGAGGGTTAGGTATGGTGATGCAAAACTCCCTGGAAACCTGACCACTGACATGGAGAGTTCAAACGCATGTAATAACCAACTCAAACGTGCTCTGCCTTCGCTAATCACGCACCTCTCAGATTTTAACAGAAAAATATCTTGTTACATACAGAGATTGTGATCAAAGGACAGGTTTTGCATCCTTTTCCTTTTCTCCAACGGAGCAGTGCAAGACCTACTCAATAGGGAAGGATAGTTTCTGGCAGGTGTGTCTAGTTTACTGCATGGGCTGACATATAGTATGTTTAACGTCTCTTCAGCAAATTCAACAAGCACTATGAATGTTTTGTGCTATACAAGGAAACCTGCCTCACTTATTTTATGTCATTTCGATAATCTTAAGCACTAACACTGAAGATCCATCCATCAGTATGGCACACCCTATTAGCTGCTGCGTTTCTCATTTGAACTGACCATTTGGTTTATGGTCTCTGTCCAGACTCTCTCTGTCTCTGTCTCTGTCTCTGTCTCTGTCTGTGTCTCTGTCTCCATCTCTCTCTCTCTCTCTCTCTCTCTCTCTATCTGTGTCTCTCTCTCTGTCTCTGTCTCTGTCTGTGTCTCTGTCTCCATCTCTCTCTCTCTCTCTCTCTCTCTCTCTCTCTCTCATTCACTCGTTAACTCACTCACAAGCGCACACACATACGTATACACATACGCATACGCACACACACACACACACACACACACACACACACACACACACACACACACACACACACACACACACACAAACACACACACACG
>NC_085861.1:26728167-26735667 GCF_034702125.1 Engraulis encrasicolus | reverse complement strand
TCAAATGAGACAGGCAGTGGCCTGACATAGTGTTTCTTTTTTGCATTTTGTATGAAAACAACAAAACATTTCTAAATGCCCTTTTTACTTTTATGCAGCCAACACATTGGTTTACAAGATTCAAACTTCAAAAGTCTTGGCTAGATATATTTATTGTGTGTATTCTTGCACTTTTGAAGACCTCTGAAACCTGTTTTTTTGTACAGTTGTGTTTATACTCAATTTAAATAAAACATGTTTGTATGACACCCAATTTTCTTTCAGATTATTTATTGTCAGGCTTTTCAGAATGCAACCATATATTTCACTTTTGCATAGATGCTTACTGTTAGTTGAAAATACTTGAAATTGTCAGGGTGGTGCAAGCAGCCTAAAAGCCTCTGAAAGGCCTTAGACCTCAGAGGGTTAAGCGGCTACACATTTAGAAAGTTGCTTTAACATCCTCTAGTTTCTATTCGAACCTGGAGTACTCTCTAAGAGATTAATTAAGACTGCATGTTATACTGTGTACAATGTGTACCCCATGTCCTCTCCTACCCTGTCCTCTCTTGTGTGGTGTGTGCCTTGCCTGCAACTCCCTCCATCATCTCCACTAACTCAATGCAGTACACCCGGCCCCAGCCCTCTCCTATCCTTCTCTGCCCCGGGCCGTGTGGGCAGAGAGAGTAGAGAGAGAGAGAGGTTCCGTTGGCCCATTGTTTCCAGGTTCTACTATTGCAAGGGGGAGGGGGGGAAATCCCCCTTTAGGCAGACCTAAGGACTGTTCTATTCATTGTATGAGTATTATGACACGCCCCTTCAGGCAGACCGGAACCTGGTCATGTTAGGTGCCCATAGCAACCTATTACATTGGCATATCTCTATACTTAAAGGATCTCTGGTGTGGGTGTCTGTTGGAAGCCATTTCCTGTGTTTTGCCATCACCCTCACAGCTAAATCAGGCAAACCTTTCCTGTCCTATCTGTCCAACCATGACAGCACCAATCGAAGAGTTTTGGGTTCCTGCTGAGCAAGTTCACAGAATGAAAAAAGAAAGTATAAAGAGGGGGAAAAAAACGACAAATAACTAGTTAGGAGCGCTGGAACAATAGATAGGGTGGAGAAGGAATAGTTGCTGTTAAAGCTCCAACCTCTATCTCTTTGGGTAGACCTATCTCTCTTTCCTTTCAGTATATCTTTATCTCTCTTTTCCCTATCTCTTTTCTTCTAACCCATTCCCTCCCTCTCTCTTACTTGTGTGTTTATCTCTCTATCCCCCTTTTCTTTGTCTCACCTCTCCTTTCTGTCTCTGCAGTCTCACTTGGCGTTGTTCTTTATGTTGTGTGTGAGGCGCAGGTAATAAAACACTGGGCTCATTTTTTCCCCTCTCGCCCCGGCTAACTGGGCCGCCCTGTCAGCGTAATCGCTGAGCTAGCGATTGCACGGAGCAACAACCTCCTGACGGGATACTCCCCCAAAAACATCAATACCCCCGAGCTCTCGTTGCACAAACACCCAGGGAAGAGAGGAGCAGAGGAGCAGAGGAGCAGAGGAGGAGAGAAGACATGAAAGGACAAGAAGGGAAGAAGAAAATAGAGAAGAGAAGAGAAGAGAAGAGAAGAGAAGAGAAGAGAAGAGAAGAGAAGAGAAGAGAAGAGAAGAGAAGAGAAGAGAAGAGAAGAGAAGAGAAGAACATATGTGAGAGGAAAAGAAAAGAAAAAAAGAAAAGGAAAAGACAAAAAGACGAGAGGAAAGAGGAGAAACAGAGGGATGAAGAAGAGAATGGTAGAAGACAGATGAAGAGAGAGCAAGATATTTGCAGAGACACAGAGAGAAAGAGAAGGAGAGGGTAGAGAAATAAAGATAGGTAGAGACCGAGGGAGGTAGATAAAGAGAGGGAGGAAGGAAGAAAAAAATCCTTTTTGCAATCGATGGCGGGTGGCAGTGTGGGCTGGCGTGGCCGGTGCCCATGCTGAGACAGGGCTAAGCGGGGGCGAGCCGCAGGATTTATTACCCTGCTGAGGGGAGAGATGGGTGAGGAAGGGGGGAGGAGGGAGCCTGCTGGGGGGAGGGATGGGTGAGTAAGGGGGGAGGAGGGTGCCTGCTGGGGGGAGGGATGGGTGGGTAAGGGGGGAGGAGGGCACCTGCTGGGGGGAGGGGGATAGGAAAGGGGGGCACCTGCTGGGGGAGAGGATGGGTGGGTAAGGGGGAGGAGGGCACCTGCTGGGGGAGGGGGATAGGTAAGGAGGGCACCTGATGGGGGGAGGGATGTGTGGGTAAGGGGGCACCTACCAATGGGTATATTGGGCACTGGCAATTGTGCTTGACGAGAGGAAGGAAAGGGAGCCACCTGGGGTGGGGTGGGTAAGGGGGGCACCTGCTGATGGGAGAAGGGATGGGTGAGGGGAATTTACTCAGGGGAGGGGGCAGGGTACGAAAGGTGGGCGTGTGCTGAGGTGAGGAGGGGGTTGAGCGGGTATCTGCATCGGCAGTGAGTAGGTAGGTAATAAGGGCGCCCGCCATAGGCTAGATTAGGCTATATGGGGGCAAGACAACGTGTTGGCATGGTAAGAGGAGACTTATATTTTCAGCAGAGTTTCAGCACCTGCTGAGAAAAGGTGGTGACGGATGGAAGGAAGGGTAAAGACAGCACCTGCCGTGGGGCATATTAGGGTAGTTAGGTGCCTGTCAATCTGTAGATTAGATTAAAGGTGGGGTTGCAGGTATGACATCATGCGGGGGGGACTCCCCCAGGATTCTAAGGTTCTACATAGACTCCTATGAGCCTGCGGAACCCCCAACGTGATGTCATAATAGTACATTTTCTTAAAATGGTTAACTTGCAACCCCACCTTTAAGGTAGATGGAGGTCGGGCAATGGGTAGTCTAGGCCTAGGTAAAAGGAGGCTTATGATCAGTAGGTTTTGGGTACCGGGGAGCCCCGCGTCGCGAGGGGCCGAGAGGTAAGATAGATGGACCCTAACAGGGAGGTCGAGTAGATCGGGGAGATCCTGGCCTGTCAGAACTCAGGTCACCAGGTGTTCACAGGCACACAAGACAAACTGGAAAATGACCGTAGCCCCATAATGCACGCTGTTCCACCAGTGGAACACCATCATAGTAATTGAAGAGTTAACTACCATAGTACTACACCACTATGACGTAACGCAGAAACTTTAGTATTGCGCTATGACTTGGTCATTGCCATTCTGGTGACAGCAAATTTATAACGACGTCTCTTAACAGGCTAAAGGGAGAAACAAGAGCATCACAGCTGAGACGAGGCACCCATGGAGTCGGCCGGGGTGCGACTGCAGTGGGGCTGAGGAGGGCTGGTGGAGGCTGGGTGGAGGAGACTGGGTTACCTGGTTAACACCAGACCTAATCGCAAGTGAGATTAGGTCTGGGGAGTTGCCTATTGTAAATTCCGTAGGGGGCAGAATACTTGGCTATTTTGACACACTGCCCTGCTCTCTGATTAGGCAGAGAAACTGTAAAGGTCGTAACGCTTGGCCATTATGACACAGGGACCATGATCTTGGCCGTTATGAGTCATCCTCACCAGACTGTCTTTCAGATCGAAACGATTGTGTAGAACTAAAGGCAGTATGGGAATTTCCAGGATAGAGACTGGGTGTATTGTGGAGACAGAAGTCGTGACTAAGGTGCTGTTTCCACGTAGCTGAATATTTTTAAATGTGAATATTTTTTTCTCCTGGTTGTATTGGTTTTGCATTGGTTTTGGCCTTCCGTTTCCACGTAGCAGATATTTAAAATCCAGGTATAAAAAGCAGGAGAAAAAAATATCTTGTTTAGGGGGCTGAAACGCATTCGTTACAATGGAGGATTTATTTTTATCCACATGTTGCGTTTACACCTAACAGAAGAAAAAAATACCCTGCTAAAAAAATATCCTGCTACGTGGAAACAGCACCTAAGACAACAGGTGAGCTGCTTGAACAACGTGGAGTGACCGTGAGCAAGCGGTAGTCTGGATGGGACACGATGAGATGAATGTGATGTGCATGAATGAATGGTGATCAGGCAGGCTACCGAGCACAAATCAAGCGCATCAGATGCAGGTCTGTGTAGTGAGTGCCAAGGAGACACATACTGTATGGACATCATAACATGTGGTTGCTGACACCAAGCACAATGTGAACAGGTCCAAGTGGATGAGAATTCAGCAAGGGCGTACCATATGCATGTAATATTACTATTTTGCTACGGTATACTGTACATTCAATATACGTAGCCCCATAATGCACGCCGTACCATCTGAGGCACGCTGTAATAGTCATTGAAAGGTTAATGACCATAGTATTAATCTACTATGACATAACACAGGGCATTTAGTAAAGCACTACGACTCTGTCATTGCCAGACTGGTAACAACAAAATGCATAATGGTGTGCTTTAACAGGTTAAAGAAAGTACAATGCAGTACATATACGTATACTTGTGTATGTTTTACAGATGTCGTGGATGACATATTAAGCTACAGTATATTTACATAATGTTTACATACAGTGTACTTTGGAGTGTACCTTTCAAATATCCAAGATATTTGATTTCTGTTGGTGAACTAAATTGCCAAAAACATTTTTTGCTTGTCTATGGTCAAGTCATTTTTATTGACAAAAATACTAAATTACTGTAGCACTTAATGTCTTTTAAAAATAGCATGTCATTGATTCATAGTCACAGAATTAGTTTCATCAGTTGATTTGCTCACACACCATCTCAGTCACTCACTCAAGCAAGGGCACTCAAGGGCAGTCATGGGTGAGCGGTTAGGGCGTCAGACTTGCATCCCAGAGGTTGCCGGTTCGACTCCCGACCCGCCAGGTTGGTGGGGGGAGTATTCAACCAGTGCTCTCCCCCATCCTCCTCCATGACTGAGGTACCCTGAGCAGGGTACCGTCCCACCGCACTGCTCCCCATGGGGCGCCACTGGGGGCTGCCCCCTTGCACGGGTGAGGCATGAATGCAATTTCGTTGTGTGCAGTGTGCAGTGTTCACTTGTGTGCTGTGGAGTGCTGTGTCACAATGACAATGGGAGTTGGAGTTTCCCAATGGGCTTTCACTTTCACTTTCAAGCTCTCTACACGATTCCTTATTAAGTCAATAAATGGCTCTTTGACTCACTCACTCTTGAATGGACTCAAACACTGCAGCCCAATAACTAATTCATTGACTGACTCAATTGACTCTCATCCACCCCTGTCAGTGTAATACAGTACAGTGGTGCTGATGCTGTGAGTGAGACATGCAGTCAGACCCATAAGGCCTAGCTAGCCAGTGAACACGGTGGAATCAGTCCAAAAGTCGCACACACACACACACACACACACACACACACACACACACACACACACACACACACACACACACACACACACACACACACACACACACACACACACACACACACACACACACACACACACACACACACACACACACACACACACACACACACCACGACACTTAACAGACCCTGTAGATGTCAGATAGATTTTCAATACGGCTGGTGTCTCGAACAGAAGTAATGGGCTAGTTTGCGAGATACTCTCAGTCACCAGAGGAGCTGTTTCAGTTCTGTGGGCCTACAAGAAAGTGATTGACACATCTGTTTCCTTGTGACTGAGGTGACAGGGTGTGTGTGTGTGTGTGTGTGTGTGTGTGTGTGTGTGTGTGTGTGTGTGTGTGTGTGTGTGTGTGTGTGTGTGTGTGTGTGTGTGTGTGTGTGTGTGTGTGTGTGTGTGTGTGCGCGCGTGCATGCGTGCGTGCGTGCGTGTGTGCGTGTGTGTGTGTGTGTGTTTGCGTGTGCGTGTATGTCTGTACGTGTGTGTGCGTGTGTGTGTCTTGTCATTGTCCACTGAAGTCAGATAGGAGCCACACCGGCACTGAAGGCCATTAAATAAAGATGGGACTCTCTCAAGACAGACACTTAGAGAGAGAAACAGTCCTCTACCGAGCTACCAGTAGCTACAGTCACTGGCGAACCCTAAAAAACAAAACAAAAGGAAAAAAAATCAAATGAAAGTCATTAAATCACAGGCAGTGCTGGTAAAACTGTTGAAGTGTCAGTGTCCATTATCTCTACACTGTGAGAAGAGAGAGCGTCTGTCATCGCACCCCTCTTCCACGGTCGGATAACGTTAATGGAGGCGTGCGAGGGTGTTAAGGTGCATTAGTGTGTCTTTTGTTTCACATTTCTGCTTTTAAATGTAAACATTAACATGATTGAGGGTGCTTTCATCAGCGGTGTGAGCACTAACAGTCATTACGATGATAGAGCATGGACACAACTACTAAGTGCAGAGTGCTTCAGTGTGTTTGTCTTTGAAAACAAAACAAATAAATGAACTTAATGAGCAAAAAAACAAAGAGAAGCTATCAAACTCACTTGATGTCCACCTCCACTAAAAATACTGTAGACAAAATAAAAAATGGTGATGATGATGATGATGATGAAAAAATAAATATTAAAAACAAAAAAGTTTTCAACACAATGAAAGAAATACTGTTAAAACAGAAATTAAAAAATATATTATGAACTGTAAGTCTTTGGAGATTTGTGAGTCAAGATTCATGATCAATGATTTTGTTCATGCATTTTCTTTCTTGATCACTAAATTCCCTCAAATATGGAAAAGTGTAAATATAAATAAAGAAAAAAAACTGTAAAATATAAAACCAACATATAAATACAAATGACATCAGAGTGACTGTGGAAGGACTCATGATGATTCATGGATGTTGTTCTTTTTGTTGGCTTGTTTGTTTGTTTGTTTTCTCTCAATCACTGAAGTCCTGAGACGTGAAAGTGTTGCTTTACCTTTTCCAGTTGTGCGTTTTGTTTGGACTTATAGAGAAACTCGCCGACGGCCACGAAGACGGAGAGCACCAGTCCGGCCGCCAGCACGATGAAGATGCCGCCGATGTTCTGCACTCCCAGAGCGCTGGCCTCCTTGTTCTCCTCCTCCGGGCAACCGTTGCCGCGCCACCACTTCTCCTTCATCATGTGCAGCTTGCCTTCCTCCTGAAGCTGCAGGATGGCGATGGTGATCTTGTCCCGATACGGAGAGCCTGATGGGACAAAAAAGGATGGAAGGATAAATTGACATGACATGACAGTGCTTTATTATTTAGCTGGCGATTTCTTCCAAAGTGACTTACACATATGAACGCAAGAAATGTAATTTCAAATTCTTTGTATGACCAGTGCATGTAAAGAAATTGACAATAAAACCTACTTGACTTGACTTGACATATTTGCAAGATATTGGTTACAGTCCCTGGAGCAATGTGGGATAAGGTGCTCAAGGGCATTTCAGACATGGGTGGAGGTGTAGGGAGAGGTAAGATTTGACCCACAATCCTCTGACCTTAAGACCATGTGCCTAACCTTTAGGCCACGGCGGGCCCCTTGGATGTTGTATGTAGATCAGTGGTGTAACACCAAAGTTTTTGGACCCTATGGAGACACCTCCAATGAACTCCACCACCTGTTTA
>NC_085861.1:26708167-26710667 GCF_034702125.1 Engraulis encrasicolus | reverse complement strand
CCACCAACACCACCCTCTCCTTCCTTCTCTCTCTGTGTTTCTCTCTCACTCATGCAGTGAACGAGAGCAGCACTGGATGCTCTCTCTCTCTCTCTCTTTCTCTCTCTCTCTCTCTCTCTCTCTCTCTTTCTCTTTCTCTCTCTCTCTCTCTCTCTCTCTCTCTCTATCTTTCTCTCTCACGAACACACATACACACCCCAGTGAGCGAGTGAGTGCGAGTGTGAGGCAGTATATGCTTCATTGGGGTGCTAGCCCTTATGAGTTAGCCCTCCACCGTGGCATGCCCGAGTCATTTATCAAAATGAAGCGAGAGCACATACAGCATCTGCATATTAACTCTGTGACCAGAGGCACACTACAAGCACAACGCACACACAGACTGAGAGTTTCTTTCTTTTGTATGCAAAATAACCCAGTTCATTAAAAAATGCCCAGAAAAAGAATGTACTGCCGCTTCTGTGCCTAATAGAATATGGTGGTAAATAGTTTGAGGGGGAGTGTGAGTTGCAGACTTAGAGTATTAATGTGTTGGTTTTTTGTATACTAATTTTTTTGTCCTGGGGATCTCAGCCTGGGAATTCTCAAATTACACAGATTTCAGTAATACCTTAAATAATGACCATGTAACAGATTGTGGCACTAATACCATTGTAAATGCAGTAAGCAATATCCATTTTATTTGGGCATTTTCACACCTAGTCCCATTTAAGTGAACCAAATTCAGTGTTTTTTAAGTGGACCAAAAGGTGAACTGACAACAAAAGTACTCAGTTCTGTCGCTGTTCATATTGTGAGTGTATTACAAAAAGAACCTGCTTACTGTATCTTTCTGGTCCTGGTAGGCTTTTATGGTGCGTGAGTCCTCTTTTTGATCACACCAGGTCTTCTTGAGCTCTCCTTAAGTGATTAAACCTAATCACAAATGTAACTTGTCAGGACTCATATGCTAACCGCGTCAATAAAGGTCTCAGTACGGTTCACTTCCAAAGGGTCTGGGTACACTTTGGAGCATTCACATATGCGAAGAATATGCTGAGTCACAGGTCTAGTGTGAAAACACCCATACACATCTAAAGCGTGTTATAAAACATGTTCTAGGAATGCATGCAATTAAGCATGTTAGTGCATGTAGGACCACCATTTTAGAGTCCAAAAGTCCAAGATATTTTTCTTTGTTTGGTCTATTCATCTTGATTGTTTGTTGACTTTGCGTCTTGTGTGCCTTCTATACAGTATATGTTGATATGTGTGCAATTCAGACTCTCAGTAGCCATAACATATTTCTCCCTGGAAGAGACAGCAAATGCTCATCCTATCCTAAACAGTCGAGACCAAGTCAAGACTTAGTCCTAAAAGATTAGAGACCGAATCACTTGTCCCTGTGAATCAATTCCACTTTAGAATCTATTGAGGCCAGTGGTCTATACAAAAAAAGACTCACTCCAATGCGAGGCATACCTACTGTGGCACGTTAAAGGAAATCGAAGTCAGTGGCATTTTAGAGGACATTGTGGGAGGGACAGGAAGTTGTATTCTTCTTTTATTTTTTGCTTTAAAGATGCTATTGCAAAAAAAAAAAAAACTAAAATATGCCCATGGTCGTGCCCAATCATTTGGCCTTGGAGTTGATGAGGCCCACTATCTGTGTGAGGATGCAGTCGCACCGAAATCTTCCTTGCGCACATACACAAGCATTTGCTCTCTTACTCTCACTCTCTCTCTCTTTCTCTCTCTCTCTCTCTCTCTCTCTCTCTCTCTCTCTCTCTCTCTCTCTCTCTCTCTCTCTCTCTCTCTCTCTCTCTCTCTCTCACACACACACACACACACACATGGGCATACCCACTCTGTAAGCCTTGTAGTCAATGAGACCCCCTGTCTGCGTGAGATTGCAGTTGCACTGCACTCAGAGACATGCACATCCACACCAACAACCACAAACACGCACACACTTTTCTCTCTCTCTCTCTCTCTCTCTCTCTCTCTCTCTCTCTCTCTCTCTCTCTCTCTCTCTCTCTCTCTCTCTCTCTCTCTCTCTCCCTCTGTCTCTCTCTCTCTCTCTCTCTGTCAACTTACCCATGGGCGTGCCTACGCCGTAGGCCTTGGAGTCGATGAGGCCCCCTATCTGCGTGAGGTTGCAGTTGCGCTGCGTGACGAACTCGATGGTGGTGGACTCCATGAGGAAGGCGTAGTCGGAGGTGAGCACGCGCTGGATGCCCTCCTCAATGCTCTTCACCATCACCGAGTGCCGTCGGCTGCTCATAAACTCCCACATCTTGTCGTAGGTGGAGATCTTTGTTTTCTGCAAGGTGAGAGAAGGAGAGAAGGGCTGTGAGTACAGTACATGGCAGTGAGATATACAGTGTAGCAGGAAATATGGCGGATGCATAGAGGTATGACCGCGATACAGCAGTATAGCAATGTAACATGTGCGAATAAAAATGTACATGAACTCCCACATCTTGTGGCCGGTGGACATCTTGGTTCTCTGCAACAGGGAGGG
>NC_085861.1:26695667-26698167 GCF_034702125.1 Engraulis encrasicolus | reverse complement strand
GTTTGTTCTATCAGATAGCAAGGAGTTCAGCAGACTGTTTACAGATGGGCCGTGTCGAAGATACAGCGTTTACAACCTAAACCCCTTTGACCAGAGCCTATGTTATAACCTTACTATCACCAAAACTGTAATGACCAAGTCTCAATCTGTTACATATTATTTTGTTAGGCTCTTGGTCATGTCATATTAATGTTGTAATGATGTAGTTGAGTCAATTCAGCAAAGTGTAAATGGGCCTGCCCATATGCAGAAGGAGGCTATACTAAAGCTGCGTCCCATTACTACCACTTCCACTCGTTTTGAGCCCTAACACTCGCTTTTGCGCGTTCCCGTGAAAGTGTAGGGTGTCCCGTTTCTTAGGGAGGCGAGTGAAAGTGCAAAAAATCCACTTAAAATTCCACTTCGACCGAGTGTGGGTAGGACCCCCCCTAACGACCGAGTGAAAGAACACATTACCCAGAATGCTGTGCGAACCCCACTGGCAAAAGCAAAAACAAAAAAAACATGGCGTCCTAGCAGAGGGAACAGCGAATTCACTACTTGGAAATATATGGCCAATATTTGAATATTATTCGAAAATAAAAAGTAAAACGTATGGAAACAGATTATAAAGACAAAATAAAACCCCCTTACTTAAAAAAAACATCACGTTTTGTTCGCTGGTTGGCCTACATTAGTGTTCGCTAGTTAGCTTAGCACAATTAGCGGTAGCTAACGGTTGCTATGAACTTTGGAAAAGTTTGCTTCTGCCTAATAATTAGTCTAGACGGATTTAACATGAAATGGCTCCCTAAATTGCGGATTAAAGTCCACATCATGAGCAAGATCTCCTCACTTCAGAGCAATATGGACAATAGAGTTCGCTAATTAGCCTGGCTTTAGCTTTTGGCAATGATGGCAGTGGTATTGGCTAGTAGCTTACCTTGCATTTGAGAAATCAGCAGATATTAAATGACTCACGAATAAATGCAGATTATATTCCTTGTTTACAAAAACACCAACAAATGCAGATTTACAGTGTGCTTGTGAACGATTTATTGATAAATGCAGTGTCTTGTCCCATAGGGGCACAACATGAGTGGCTTCTTCCCTGGCTGTAAGTGTACACAATGGGAGTGGACTGGATCCGGAAACTCCCTGACAGTGACACTGGCTTTCCTGTTGAAAATTACAAACGGTCCATTCGTATTTGCTGCGTAAATAAATATAATTTAATGGAACAGCAGGCATATTGGAGGAAGATCTTTTATGAAAAATATGTGTACGTGAGTAGCTCTACGTCACCACCTGAAGTCTGTCCCAATCTGTAGGGGAAAATTCGACTTCTCTTTATTCTCGAGGGAATGACTCGCTTTTTAATTTCACTCCAAACTAGGTGAAGTTCAAGTGAAAGTGGAAGTGGTAGTAATGGGACGCAGCCCAACATGTTTTATGAAATAGTATGTCTATTTCTCTCCTTTCTTTGAAGTCACTTTCATCGCCTTTGCATGGTTTCCTGTGTGGCATACAGCACAAACATGCTCATCTTACTCTTCTTCCTCCTCCTTACATTTTAGTTTTCCTTTCTGGAAACTACTTTTACTTCCACTAACATGACAGAGTGGATTTGGGTGGCAGATCCTTTGGGGTACAGTTGCTGTGTGTGTGTGTGCGTACGTGTGTGTGTGTGTGTGTGTGTGTGTGTGTGTGTGTGTGTGTGTGTGTGTGTGTGTGTGTGTGTGTGTGTGTGTGTGTGTGTGTGTGTGTGTGTGTGTGTGTGTCTGTGTGTGTGTGTGTGTGTGTATTTGTGTGTGTGTGTGTGTGCGTGCGCACACAAGGGGGTGTTTGGTGGGGGGACAACAACAGGCACATAATCACGCAGTTCAGTGCCTCGCAGTGACATTTGTAAATTGTCAATCTACCAGCTTGGCCTTTGGCTAATAAAAGGGGCTCTTGCTAAAGCCTGACTGGTGTGTCTTTACTGCCTTCACCAAACACACACGCACATATACGTACGCACACGTACACACACACACACACACACACACACACACACACACACACACACACACACACACACACACACACACACACACACACACACACACACATACACACACACACACACACAAACACACACACATGCATGGACGCGCGCACACACACATGCACACACACACACACACACACACACACACACACACACACACACACACACACACACACACACACACACACACACACACACACACACACACACACACACACACACACACATCCTTTTTTGCATTTGCAGATGTCAGCATCTGAAATTAGCAACCATGACCTGGAAGGTCCAGCGTCTGTCCCCTTCTGCACCTCCATTACTTTTGCCGTGTGCCTGTGTGCCTGTGTGTGTGTGTGTGTGTGTGTGTGTGTGTGTGTGTGTGTGTGTGTGTGTGTGTGTGTGTGTGTGTGTGTGTGTGTGTGTGTGTGTGTGTGTGTGTGTGTGTGTGTGTGTGTGTGTGTGTGTGTGTGTAGA
>NC_085861.1:26675667-26690667 GCF_034702125.1 Engraulis encrasicolus | reverse complement strand
TGCAGTGTGCTACTGTGTGCATGCTAATAATGCCTAGCTTTGTGACTCAGAAGCGATGCGCACTACCAGCAGCAAACCCCTACCACCCACAGGCAGCAGCCCCACCTCAGTGCAACACACCTGCCTACAGACAACTCCACCGCCCCTCCGATACCCTTCTCCAACCTTCTCCAATCCACCCGCCTCCCACTAACACCCCTTAGGCTACACCCCATCCTACCTACCCCCACCCCTACACTACACCTTTTCCCCCGAAAGCGCGTCATACCAAGGTCCATCGCCCCCTCATAAACACGTGCACATAAATATGCACATACATATGCGCGCACACATACCAGCATGCACGCACACACACGCAGGCGCGCGCACACACACGCTCACACACAGACACACACACAGACACACACACACACACGCACACACACACACACACACACACACACACACACACACACACACACACACACACACACACACACACACACACACACACACACACACACACACACACACACACACAGAGTGAGTACACATAAACTCCCTGGAACCAGCTGGTCAGATTGCATCAGTGTTTGTGTGTGTGTGCGTGATTCAGCTGCACTTTTCCCTACCATTCCCGTTCCCTTCACAAACTCAGGCTGATTACACCCAGGCCTACAGAGATGGCACAGGACTACATGAGCAGAAAATACAACACCTCCTGCTAGATAAGAGTGGATGTGAGGAAAAACATGCAGGCCTGGGAGAAATCAGCAGAGAAAGAGAGAAGTCAAAATGGCATTAGCAAAAGAGAGAGAAATACAGTAGATAAAAGCAGAAAAGAGCAACAACAACAAAAATAGACAGAGAGACAGAATAGATTAAAAAAAGAGGGAAAGCAAGAGACAGGAAGAGTGCAAGAGGAGGACTGAAGAGGGTGCCAATGAAGAAAGAGGAAAAGATGGAGAGAAGAGAGAGGAAAGAAAGTAAGTTTGAAGCTGGGATGCAGTTAGGAACTATGGGGTATTTTAAAGGCCAAGGGTGACATTAAGATAGATACCAGGAGATGACCACTGATTTCATTTGATGTTGGAATACCTCCACAAGCAAATTTTGAGAAGTGATGACGCCAGTATCGGCCTGGTTAGGCATACGGGCACAAAAAAGGAAAAGAGAGAGGAAGCAAGAGTGAGAAAGAGTGAGAGACCGTGTGTGTGTGTTTGTGTGTGTGTGAGAAAGAGAGAGAGAGAGAGAGAGAGAGAGAGAGAGAGAGAGAGAGAGAGAGAGAGAGAAAGAGAGAGAGAAAGAGAGAGAGAGAGAGAGAGAGAGAGAGAGAGAGAGAGAGAGAGAGAGAGAGAGAGAAAAGGCTCAAGGGCAGTATATAGTGGAGGTGAGCAAGGTGGTGCTGTGCTCAGCAAAATCCTGCCGCAGATTGTTTTGATATCGGGAGATAACAATGGAGAGCAAGAAAGAAAATGAACAACAGGGAAAAAGAAAGATAGAGAAAGAAAGAAAGAAAGAAAGAAAGAAAGAAAGAAAGAAAGAAAGAAAGAAAGAAAGAAAGAAAGAAAGAAAGAAAGAAAGAAAGAAAGAAAGAAAAGGAAGAATGCAGGAAGAGAAGCAACCATGGTAAATTGTACATGGTACACAAAGAGTGAGTGAGGTGACGATTCAGAGAGAGAGAGAGAGGGGAATGGAGAGAATGAGAGAATGAGCAATGGAGAGGGCATGAGAATGAAGCCTTCTAGCAGGGGATGGGATAAAGGTGGGATAGGCCTTCTAGGATGGAGCTGCCTTATAAAAAAACATGCAGCTCTGCTCTGCATTGCTCATCCGTTCTCTTCTCCTCTCCTCTCCTCTCCTCTCTTCTCGGCTCGGCGCTGCTCAGCTCCACTCGACTGTTTGATCACAATGCCTTTTGAAGTAAAGAAGTGAGCAGCGCATGATATATGTGACGGAGTGTGCCGTGCCTCGGAGCACAGCGAGGTGCGTGTGTGTGTGTGTGTGTGTGTGTGGGAGAGAGAGAGAGAGAGAGAGAGAGAGAGAGAGAGAGAGAGAGAGAGAGAGAGAGAGAGAGAGAGAGAGAGAGAGAGTGGGGGAGCGAAAGAGAGAGAGAAAAGAAGAAAAGAGAGACAGATTGGATGAGATTCACCCAAAAAAAAGAAAAAAGAAAAAGGAAAAAAAACAGTGATTGGGGTGTTGTCTTCATCTCCACACCCCGAGCGCAGTTGTCTGGAGTGGAGTGGAGTGACTACGGATGCTCATCTATGCGTCTGCGTCTGACCTTGATGCTGACAGAAGAGATTGGATAGCTGATATTTCTCATACAATGTTTCTTTGCCCCCTCTCCCTCTCCCTCTCCCTCTCCCTATCCCTCTCTCCGCCTTTAAGCAATATTGCACTGCACTCCACTAGAAATATAGTAACAGTGTGTGTGTGTGTGTGTGTGTGTGTGTGTGTGTGTGTGTGTGTGTGTGTGTGTGTGTGTGTGTGTGTGTGTGTGTGTGTGTGTGTGTGTGTGTGTGTGTGTGTGTGTGTCTGTATGTGAGAGAGAGAGAGAGAGAGAGAGAGAGAGAGAGAGAGAGAGAGAGAGAGAGAGAGAGAGAGAGAGAGAGAGAGAGAGAGAGAGAGAGAGAGAGAGAGATGGCGTATGGGAAGGACCAAGGAAGAGATAAAGAGAGGAGGAAAGAGAGAGAGAGAGAGAGAACAGAACAGAATTGCTTTGGGAAACTCATCCCAGCTCGTTGTGTGCTGTGTGATGGATGGACTGCGATGGAGACAGCTGTGTGAGCTGTGGATCTCTCTGTTGATAGTAACATAATGGTCGGCTGGTGTGTTGTTAGCAGCGCCAATGTTTTGCAGGCTCATTGACTGCCGAGTAGCCCACCCTTGCGTTATTCACTATGGATGGATGCGCGCGTGATTGCAGGCCCTTGGGAGGCTGCGGCGGCGGCGGCGATGCCTTAGTCAGCCTCATCATCACCATCACATCATCGCATCATGTCTTGGCCACACATCATATTCGCTGCAGATGAAACACCCCCAGTGGCTTATCAGGCTGTGTGTGTGTGTGTGTGTGTGTGTGTGTGTGTGTGTGTGTGTGTGTGTGTGTGTGTGTGTGTGTGTGTGTGTGTGTGTGTGTGTGTGTGTGTGTGTGTGTGTGTGTGTGTGTGTGTGTGTGTGTGTGTGTGTGTGTGTGTGTGTGTGAGAGAGAGAGTGTGTGAGAGTGTGTGAGAGTGTGAGTGTGTGTGTGTGTGTGTGTGTGTGTGTGTAAATATGGGACTATTCATTAATGTGTATCTCATTCAGTGTGTGTATTGGATTTCTCTCTCTTTATCTACCCTCCCCCCCTCTCTCTCTCCCCTCTGCTTCTCTTCTGAGAGTCTCACCTCTCTCACTGTCTTGTCATTATTCCTCCTCATGCCATGTCATTTCAGGAATTGTTGGCTGTCAATGATGGCTGCTGGGGCTGAGGAAGAGAAACATTGTTCTCTCACACACACTCTCTCTCCCTCCCTCCCTTCCTCCTCACCCCTTTCTCCGCACCTCAGTTCTCAGAGCTCCAGTTCCAGCAGCAGCACCAGCGCCAGCATCTCTGTCTCTGTCTCTGTCTCTGTCTCTGTCTCTCTCTCTCTCTCTCTCTCTCTCTCTCTCTCTCTGTCTCTGTCTCTGTCTCTCTCTCTCTCTCTCTCTCTCTCTCTCTCTCTCTCTCTCTCTCTCAGTTCTCACTGACAGCTGCCTGAGCTGAGAAGGACACACAATTCTGGGAAGTCTACCACCAGTTCCTATGTCTCTCTCCATCTCCATCTGTATCTCTCCATCTCCTTCTCTTTCTCTGCCTCTCTTCTCTCATGAGGAGGAGAAATGACTGTCAGAGGGCCTGGCTTCGGCACCAGAGGCCATCTACGGTGTGGTGGAAAGGCAGCATCAGCAGCAGCAGCAGCAGAAGCAGCAGCAGCAGCAGCAGCAGCAGCAGCAGCAGCAGCCGCAGGCAGATGAGATGTAGTGCTCCACTCCTCTGCACAGGTCCAAATGCCCCTAAGCACTGGTCATTTCTCCACTCCACTCGTGTCCTACACGGTAAATGTTGCAGTGTTAATTCAACACTTAGAGAGTCTATTTAATATCTAGGTTGTATGTGGTCCCAGAGTACTCTCTAAGGTTGAATCCCATCACACCCCTTAGCCCTACGCCGATCCCCTTTGCCTCCGTTTTGCGCGTCCACGTGTAGGCGTAGTGGCATCCCGATTCACGTTCAGACAGATGGGTAGGGGTGCGGCGAAGGGCTTTCCACCCCTCCGCGCGGAGATTTTCCGACACCACACTCCGTCGACAGAGGGCTTTGACAGGTTTCCCTGAATGCATTGCGAATTCATTTAAAAATTTGGCGGCAAGCCGCGGCACACAAGTTTAAGTATTTTCGCCGCAATTGACGGTTTTGAAGTGGTAATAATTATTTCCTTACACTAAGTTTAACATTGTCCTAATGTGTGATGGCCCTTTTCTCCGTGAAACACACATGAAAAAAAATCGCTATTAATGTCAACCTAATGCATGGAATTAGTGACAGCTGTGAGTGTCATTCCTTGATTGTTGAAGGGATATCCTAATTCGTAGCGGTTGCGTTTCAAGGCCTACACTTTACAGCTTCGTTGGAAAGGATGAGGGGCGTGTGTTGAATTCAGTGTATCTTCTCCTCCCCTTTTCCCCCACCCTGTTCATCTCCTCCTATCTCCAAAGAAGGTGGATCTAACAAGAAGCGTCATTTTGTTTCTTTTCCGGTATCCACTTTATGTTGGGTGAACGCCCCTTTAGGAGACCCTCGGTTAGGAGACCTTCGGAGTCCTGAGGTTGAGAATCAATGAAGTCCCCTTAGCGCTGTAGATGGCGGTAGCGCACGTCTTGCGCAAACACCTCAAAAAGAGAAGAAGAAGTAGGGGACAACGCCCCCTTAGGAGACCCAACTTCAGCACACGCTTTTGCATTGAGTGGGCGTGTTTTGCGTTATCTTGGTTTGATTCAGTATTTTTGCTATCTCCACTCATCTTGCCTGAGCTCCTCTCCTTTCTTCGCCTCTCCTTTATTCCCCCATCCAACCTCTCTAACACCCCCCCCCCCTCTATGGAGCCCTCTGTTTAATGAGAAGTAATTTCATTAGGCAGTAAGAGCTACATCGTGTTTTGCTTATTTAATAATTCAGTGTTATTGTAAAAGCAGCCCATGGGGTCCTCTGGCATGCCAGTGTGTAGAAGGAGAAGAAGAAGAAGAAGAAGAAGAAGAAGAAGAAGAAGAAGAAGAAGAAGAAGAAGAAGAAGAAGAAGAAGAAGAAGAAGAAGAAGAAGAAGAAGACAAAGAAGAAGAAAGAGTGCCTTTGAAAAAATAACAATCTGTCTTAATATTTACATAATTCACTGCTATTATTCAGCCATTATTTATTCCTCTTTACAGAGCAACGCAGAGTCAATAATTGCATTAACTGCAGGGGGTCCCATCAACCAGAGTGGAGTGTGCCGACGAGCGAGCACTGCGTTGCGTTGTTGAGAGAGAAGCCTCTGTTGACTGACAGCCCATCTTACACCGGTCTCATGTAATCAATACGCACGGTTTATGGTCAATCCGTCCCACAATCAGGGCATCCGTCAAAGCTATTGGCGTATCTGACAGCCTTTGAGATGGTCCGATGATACATAACAGTGTCCACAGGGGAGATATATAACATTGGCACACGTTATATGGGCACAGTAGCCCCACAGCTAAACTCTCTATCCTTCTAAAGAGAAGGGACGGACTGTAAAATGTTGGTTCCAAGAAGCAAAAGTAATTGCCACTCTATCGATGGACAATGTGTACAGTTCCGCGTTCACAAAGAGACCCCATCATGTATTTTTTTTCCCTGACAGACACAATAACACTCCTCGGAAATGGGATATTTTATTTTGGACGGCGGGGAAGCAATCCAGTTAGTGTGATTGGCTGTCTTTCAGCACCGAGCCAATTACATTCAACCCTCTTCCAAACAAACATAAAATAAAAAGTAAACACACGTAATTGACAGCTCATGACGATACAGCTCAGTAAACTACCATGTGTCGCCATAATTCCAAATGGAAAAAAGGACGTTTAACATTTATTTATTTTTCTCCCTCATTTGCTATTTTAACAGACCTACTTGGAGATGGAGAAGGACAATAAATAAGGAATAAAAGCGGGTTCTAGAAGATGCTTTGCAGGCATCTGAGGAAGACAGATTTCATGGCCATCTGGCATAGACATGGGTCTAGTGAGGAGGAGGTGGTGGTGGAGGAGTGAAGACCACCCCCCTCTCTCTCTCATCCTGGCCTGGACAGCTTTCACCAGACGCACATGTATCCTCGCTACTCTGACACACACACACACACACACACACACACACACACACACACACACACACACACACACACACACACACACACACACACACACACACACACACACACACACACACACACACACACACAGATGCATGCGTGCACGTACACACACACACAAACACACACACACACACACACACACACACACACACACACAGACACATACACACACACAAACACACACACACACAAACACACACACACACAAACACACACACACACACACACAACACACACACCACACACACACCACACACACACACACACACACACACACACACACACACACACACACACACACACACACACACACACACACAGATGCACGTACACACACACACACCCACACACACCCACACCACAGCAACACATGGCAGGCCAAAGACCCACATGGTGAAAACATACTGGTAGTGAAAACGTCCAGAAGCTTTTAAACTAACATCTAATCAAACACCACAAGGGTCTCCCATTACTGTGCGCGGTCTGAATTAAAAGCCCAGTTTAACAGGTTAGCTGCTAATCATGAGGGTAGATGGTAGAGGTCTAAGATGGCACAGTACTATGGCGACTCAGTGTTGCTGTAGGCACACACCAAAGTACATTCCTAAGCAACGTTATTTTACACTGTTGATATGGCTATAACAACCTTGAACTTGAACTTGAGCTTGATCTTAAATTCTCTTACTTCAAAGTCATTATGCACTAATGCGTACATGAAAAAATCCCATTCCATATTGTATGTATTTAATAGCAATTAAAAAAAACATTCTATTCTGTTTTATTGCTGATAAAATATAAAGACAATAGAAAGACACGAAAAGGACACAACGCATACACAAGCCTGAAGTGTCACTATATCACACAGAGGAGTATCCCTTCAAGGATTCTGAATCCGGTCTTTTTTCAGACGATTGCAATGACTGATATTCAATGATTAGTACTTGCTAGACTGCCTGATTTTTGTCTTACTTGGGCCATTCACTTCTGTTGCACACCAACCTGGGCCAATCCAGTCATGTTCAAGGCTACCTAAGACTCATCAACATATGAGGTAACTAGCTTATCAACAACAGTTTATCAATAAATTGCGGTCAACAATCTGCAATATCTGGTTATCTATTATGTCATGGACTTATTACCTATCTGAGCTATCCATGAACCCCCATGTTTATCATCTCTCTATCAAACTGTCACGTAAAAAGGCAGAACACTTAGTAGACACTCCCCTCCCTCATCACACTTTTACTTTGTGCGCCACTACACCCCTCTTAGGTCCTACACTAAGTCCTATTAGTCCTCCTTTTGTGCGGCGCCTTGAATAAGGTGTCTAGTAATTATTATGTAAGATAATGCAATACAAGGCTATCTTATGTAATTACATATATATAGTAAAACACTAAGTGTAATGTAGCACTTTGCCCAAGTAATGTTAAATGACAGCTAGCAGCCTGTTCTAAGTGTCCTACACTCGTGTCATGAATGATTTGAAAATTAAACTAATATTATGGAGTCAAAATCTGTCTGACGGGGAAAAAAGTATGCTTCAAAGTTGAAACCCATCCACTCTGCGGTAATTGTAAAACTTCTTTGAACATTTACTACTCTCGCCTCCAGTGCACACCTCCGATATACTCTGCAGTCAAGAGACTAGCTCTCCTCAAATGTCATTGATGGGGAATATGGAGATGGAGGAATACCGTCAGAGGAACATAGTCAGTTTCATGCTTCCACAGGAATTTGAAGAGAAAATCATCCACAGGTTTCAGTGCATGAAGGTACTACAGCATACGTTATATATACTAGAAGGTGAACACAAACCCTTTTACTCCTTTGAGTGAGTGTATGCCATGGTATTTAGCATGTAGGCCTACAGTATGCTTAAACACATGTCTTGTGAACCTTATTGGTTTAAAATTAGACCAGTTCTGACTCTGGTGTAGCATTGCTGCACCATGGAGCTGCTTCTTCAACTGGGTCATTTCACGTGAAATCAGACACTTTGGGACCCGACCGACACAGATCTCAATCATATTTGCTGTGCCTGTTTAGTAGCAAGGTAGCACCCCAGAATTGCATTTGTGTGAATCTGACACCAATATTAAGGGAGAAACAGACTAGCAAATGTTTACATATGAAGGTAGGACACCATACATTCAGCCTTGATTATATCAGTCAGTGTAAGTCACAAAAAGATATCTGTGGTGTTGTTTGAAAGCTCTTTTCTGGCTCTACAAATTATACAAACATCATGGAATACAACAACCTTCAGAATATGAATTATGATGCATTGAAATATTAAAAATTGAATATCAAAAAAACGTATAATTTTAAATGGCCGGTTTCTTGTCTAAACATAGCCTGTAAGACCTGAATGTGTTTGGTTTGGTTCTTTATTGATTTCAGAAATAATGGGACATAAAGGTTGAAATGAGTTGTAATGAAGTAGTAATAGAGTAGTGTCATGGACAGGACTGGACTGGCCATCTGGCATAATGGGCATTTTCCCCGTGGGCCCTGCACCCTCGTTGGTCCCTATTCCAGGTACTCAAAAACTACACAACTTTTGCCCATTGTCAATGGACACAGTGGAAGCATTGTCGGCATTCAGAGAAGGCAGGTTTGAAAGAATAAGCTCAGTAAAGGATTTTTTTTAAATGTTCAAGCATCAAAGGGTATGTTGTAGCTGCATATGATGGCAAATAGTGGCTAGCAAGTGTTGAGGAATGTATAGCGAGCACTGGAGAGGTGAAACTGAACTTCCTGCATCCTCATGGACCATCTCCATTCTTCACATATTCCGATAGACATGCTGTCATGTGATATTGCTATGGTATTGCCATATTATTACTAGGTGATCTGTATGATGCCATATTTTTGAGTCCTATTTTCTCTGAAATGAATAAAGAACCAAACACCAGCATTTCAGGTGTCGTTCATGACATTGCAGGCTACGTTTAGACAAGGAACTGGCCATTTTAAAATATAAGTTATTCTGATATTCAATTTCTAATTTTTCAATGTATCATAATTCATATTCTGAGGGTTGTTGTATTCCATGCTGTTTGTGCAATTTGTAGAGCCAGAAAAGAGCTTTCAAATAACACCTCAGACATATTTTTGTGACTTACATTGACTGATATAATCAATTCTGAATGTATGGTGTCCTATCCTCATATGTAAACCTTTCCAAGTCTGTTTCTCCCTTAATATTGGTGTCAGAGCCACACAAATGCAGTTCAGTACAGGCACACCAAGTATGATTGAAATCTGTGTCGGTCGGGTTCCAAAGTGTCTGATTTCACATGAAATGACCCAACTATGACTTGCCTCAGAGGCCATGCAGCAATGTTGCAAAATTTGCAATCAACCTTTGTGACCAACATATTCAGATTATCTTTAGCACATTGTTAGCAAATGACAAAACAACTGTTCAAGCTGTTCTGTGAGCTCACTCACCTTCAAGAAGGTCATCGTGGAACAACAACGCCACAATGATGAGCAACATTTGTAATGAACATTTGAGGCAACAATTTGAGATCATCATCAGCACGTTGTTAGCAAACGAACAAACCAACCACCATTGGTTTAAAAAAAAAAAAACCTCTACTTGAAGGAACACAAATGGCTGCTGTTCAGTAAGGCTGTTGGCAAACAAGCAAATCAAGCAAAAAGGCACAATACAATGCATACTACAGTAGACACTGCGGAGCTTCAATGAGGTCACTCACCTTGAAGAAGGTCATGGTGGAGCCGTCCTCCACTATGCCGTACTCGATTTTGGTCTGCTTGGCCAGGTCGTCGGCCGAGTCGATGGGCGACTCCATCCTCTCGACGGTGAGGAAGGCGGCCAGGTTGGCCGTGTAGGAGGAGATGATGATGAGCGTGAAGAACCACCAGATACCTCCTACTATCCTGGTGGAGAGGGCTTTGGGCATGAGCTCTGAGCCTGGCGAGGGTAATAGCAGAGATTCTTTAAGTATATAGAGATATGCCAACATAATAGGTTGCTATGGGCACCTAACGTGACCAGGTTCCGGTCTGCCTAAAGAGCCGTGTCATAATACTCCTACCATTGAATAGAACAGTCCTTAGGTCTGCCTAGGTCTGCCTAAAGGGGGATTCCCCCCCTCCCGCTTGCAATAATAGAACCCGGAAACAATGGGCCAATGGAACCTCTCTCTCTCTACTCTCTCTGGTAATAGAGCATACAGGTCAAAGATCAAGGTTCAAATGTTACGGTCTGTTGACCCCCCCTTCTCATATCTCGGTTCTGACACTTGAGGAGGGGCTGGTTGGGTGTTAGAGGAAGCATCACTAGCGGCCTACAGGATTCACCAGGGAGTCTGTAACCCAGGACAGACACTCTTGTGTTTGGAAGTCTTTGCAGCGCTGGAGCTCCGCTTAGCCGACAAGAACCAGAGCTGTTTAAAGCTTAATTAATCAGACTATGCCCTTCATTGAAACTGTATTCACATATACTGTAACTGTAACTACAATAGACACACACTGGAAGAAAATAAAGGGCTAGCAATATAGTACTTTATTTCATTGGGCTCTGGCATACCCAAGGTATACTGTATATGCATTAATTCACTTCTTAAATATTTGACCTGTCAACTTCTCAGCAAGGACTGCAGTCAAAAAATGGTCTTCAAGAAATGGCTTTATAAACGTTCTGACACGTTGTGTTTGCAATTCCATGCAGGGGTAAAATGAGCAGATGTGCATAGGGGAAGGGGGGTTGGCGGTGGAGGGCATGCCTAGGCTGTCAAGAGGGTGGAGTGGGCCATAGGGGTTGCAACTTGCAGACCCTCGGCAGGCAGTCACGGGCCATTCCGAAAGCTGGTATGTGATCGGGATCAAGCTACAAAAGGGCTACATGTCCAGAGGACTGCAGGAAAGGTACATGTGTCTATGTCTTTATCTATGTACAGAGCGTCTTTGATTTTTTTTTCTGAAGCTGAAATGATTAAAACAATGATAGTGCAGGATTAATTTCTATCTGATCTTGGGAATGTCATGGCTGTGGGAAATGTTCAGTATATGTATGTATGCATGTATGTATGTATGTATCCAATGCCTTCACTTTCAGGTTTTGAAGCTAAAATAAAAAAATAAAAAAATAAATAACCCCTCTAAAAATAGGGATGGTTTCCATTGGGCCAGCTCAGACAGATTCTCTTTGGTCTAGCTTTCTCACAGTCCATCACCCAGCGAGCCTGCCAGTCCAGAAACATGTTTGGACATGACAGCCCTTTCTTTTTGGAATCGTCTCTTCCTCAGCAATGCAAGATGAGTTAGCTTTATGTCTGATGTATTTATGTGTTTATTTGAATCCTTCATTCTATTGCTGTCTGTCTCAAATCCTCTTTCCTTGACCCCTATCTATATGTATGCTGTTCTCCGTCTTCCTGTCACTCTTTGTGTTCTTGGTAACCCGCAACACAGACATAATTCAACAATCACTGAGCCATTATCCCAAATTTTCAGCTCCAATGCAACTTATTTGTTTAAAGAATGCCTTGCCAAGTATAGTGTAGTAAAGAATAGAAAGGAAATTCTACGGATGACAAATTAAGTATTATAATAATAATAATAATAATAATAATAATAATAATAATAATAATAATAATAATAATAATAATAATAATAATAATTTCAGCATTTGAAGAAACAGATACAAATAACATTAATTCATAACTCAAATTATATGAAGAAACACAAACGAAAAAGAAAGAATAAAAAAATGTAAATCCACATAACATAACATAACATAACATAACATAACATAACATAACATAACATAACATAACATAACATAACATAAAACAGCATAAACATAACATAACATAACATAACATAACATAACATAACAAACAAAACAGACATAAAAACATAAAGGAATATACAGCATTGCTGCTGTCCACCAGTAGTAGAGGTTCCTTCCTCCAGCCCACTGACGCTACAGGGCATGGTGCCGTAGTGAATTCTGTGCTCTGTGCTGCAGCGGCAGTGGGCAGGGAATCGATACAGATGCTGGTTTGGTGCTGACCGTTAGCACCCAAAGGGCCGATCAATAACCCAAAGCTGGTTGGGGCTGACTGTCATGTACCCAAGGTAACGTCATTGTCCAATCAACACATCCCACAGTTTCCTGGGGGCGGGGCTAGCCACAGGCAACAGGGAGCCTCTCTGCATTGTAGTCGCCATGGAGATGGCATGTATGCACCAATAGGACGGACACAGTAGGGCGGGGCCTCTCCCGAACTGTGCTGTGCTGCTGTCGTACGCAGCCCCTGCCTGCTGCCACAACACCTCACCTCCTGTACACATACAGTGCACACACAGTAGGAAGGCTGTTCTATTACACTAAATGCACACACAGGATGAATGCTAACTAATATTACTTATTGCATATTCACACTAAAAAAGACACACATGCACCAGAATGCAGCCAGAGAATGAGAACAACCCTGCACTAAAACACACACTCATACAGACACACACTCATACAGACACACACGTACACATGCAAGCACGCAGGCACACACACACATACACACACACACGCCGGTCTCAATCCCTGCCACACTTCCCTGTGACGCTGCCTTTACTGATCTTCCGTACCTGTCTTAAGTTCTCATTATTGTCAGCTGATTCAGAGCAGCTTGAGTCAAACTTGCGGCAGAGTTTTACTTTCTGCACCCTGGATTGACTCCTCTGTACTTTGCACACTGAAGGAAGACTAGCCTACACTACACTAAAATACATGGCCTTTTCTGTGTTTCCATGACTATAGAAAGCTTGCAGTAAATACGGTGTACCTGTACCTCATTTTACCTTTCAACAGTAATGAAATAGTCCTTCTGTGGGAAAGTAAAAAGACGTCTTTGACCTTACGCTTAGCCTTGCTTCTTTTAACCTTTCACTTTTTTCCATTACCGAGTACTGACAGAATACTACAGATTTTCTCTCTCTCTCTCTCTCTCTCTCTCTCTCTCTCTCTCTCTCTCTCTCTCGGCAGCATGTTAAAACCTGGAAACCTGCTGTAAAAGTAGAAAATATAGCATGCTATTTTACACAATCGCATTGAGGGAACAGTATAATATGTCTTTTACAAAACAATCAAAACAAAGATATCAGAGGTAGTGTTGACTAAATCTGTGTAGTCATCAATATACTCTACATTGTAGCATACTGCACTAAAATGTATCCATGTGTATGCACATGTATTTCTAAGTGAAAATCCTATAGGCCTATCTGTTTAGCGTATGTTGCCTGAGAACAAAAGAAAATCTGATTTTAAAATTCTCTAAAATTGAATAGGTGCATAACTACATTTTGATTGTCATCTGGCATCAAACGACTGATCTTTTTGAGGCATTTTTTACTTTATTCTGTGTCTTTTTTCGTTTAATGATTTGGCTAAAATAGTTTTGGATGTGCGTGGCACCCTTCAGAACACCATGCCTTGACTTCCGCCATCTGTTGTCTGCCTGCCCTCTCCACAAGCATCATAGCTAAACCAAATAAGGCAGGTGACCTACAGCTTTGGCAGTCTAGTCTAGTCTGGATCCATATCAATTTATTCTTCCAACCATCCATTCATTCATCAACCTTCCATCCTCTCTCAACCTGACCACCATCAGCCTTCATGACAGCTGTAGCACAGACCCAGACGCTTATCCATGCTGCTAATGTACACATGACTAGCCATCCTTCCCGTGGCTAGCTATCCATAGGCCACATGGCTAGCCATCCTTCCCGTGGCTAGCTATCCATAGGCCACATGGCTAGCCATCCTTCCCGTGGCTAGCTATCCATAGGCCACATGGCTAGCCATCCTTCCCGTGGCTAGCTATCCATAGACCACATGGCTAGCCATCCCTGAAGGTCGCAGTATGCCACGCTGGCAAACAAATCAGCCACAGAGAAAGACTAAAAGGTTGGGTTTGAGTTATAGACCAGATGAAAACTAAGGGGGTTCTAGGTCCAAAGGACAACTAAAACAAAACCTGTAAAACCTACATGAATGGTAGGCCTACTGCTAAAATGTAGGCCTACTGGTAATGTAAATACTTTAATCTTCCTTGCAGTTTGGAACTTTCTTCTGTGCGCCTTTTTGGACGTTTTAGTTTTGCTATACAGGCGACTTCACAATGCAAATAAGGGTCCTGAATTCCTTCAAGTCCAACACTCAAGGAAGCTTACAAATGCAACAGACAAGTGCCATAACACATGCAGCTCATCAAGTCTCGGATGAAATCATTCCATTTCTCCATTTCATTTGATGCTTAGTTAACATCAACTGTGTTGCGCTTTGTGTACAGTAGGTGTCTTTTGGCAGACAGAGAGACGTTGTGGCAGCATAACAGCTTTTGGCAGGAGGGGACCCCAAAAGAGCACAAGAGCGGCTCTGGTTTTTGGGGCGTGCAAGCAGGCTGTGCTGGAGGTGGGGGGCACCATGCCCCACTGTGAAGGTCGCCATGTGCAGCATTTCATTCGCTCTGTGGAGTATGGCATGGAGGACAGTGGGCAAAGGGGTTCAGGGGTAGGGAGTAGAGGGTAAGGGGGAAGGGAAAGGGGAAAGAGGGGAGGGGATAAGTGGGTG
>NC_085861.1:26650667-26665667 GCF_034702125.1 Engraulis encrasicolus | reverse complement strand
CACAAACAGTCTTACGAAGAGAAAAGAAGACAGTCATGCACACACAAATAAATGTGTACTGAAACAGAGAAAGTGCATCAAGACAAATCACAGTGACACTTCAGTTTAGTAATGAAATTGTTGATAGTGCAGTCTGTGTGAAGTTGCATGCTTCTAGCCTAAATGTTTATTGTCCCTTTATAAGTCCAGTGTCCAGTTCCTGATATTGCATACATATTTAACACTTACCCAGATTAGTCCTAAAGGCAAAATATAGGTGCATATTCTGTACCAACTTAGATGACAGTTGCAGCTGGTTATGCTTGTGTGTGTTCATATTGCCAGTAACATTGATAAAAGCACTTAAGAAAGCCACACGTGTGTACAAGACTGTGTTAACTATAAAACTCCCAGATCATCGTCTGCAGGAAGAGGCGTCAAGGCCAGAGGAGTTTTAGAGTTAACACTAAACGCCTTTTCTTTCTACCTGCCTTCACCATGCTTCAAAGTTTACCACTTCTCATACGAGTGACCCCTAAGATTAATAATTACTTGACATGCTTTTTATAAATGGTCACAGCTATTTGGAAGGACTTCTGTAAAAAAAAAGGACATTATAAAATCTTGTAAGATAAAAAAAATAGCGATTTTGAAAGCGTCCTCTAACCAAGGACACCATGCAATCCCATCATATGTTGGGCTACTTTCTAGTGAATAATACTAAAGAGGTTGCACTGCATTCTGGATTTAAAAAAACACTACTTAAACATCAATAATCAAGTATAGACAATATAGACAATGTACATCACCAAAATGTTTGCCTGGTTCAACTGAGATATGGTCTGGAGACCGCCTACTGAATAGGCTCGTTCGTGACGACGCAGAAAGATTTTTGCTAGGCAGTGGACATGCACACTTTGCCAGTTTTATGCATTGTGGTTAGAACATTCTAACCAAAGTGCATCAAACTGGCAAAGTGTGCATGCCCACTGCCTAGCAAAAATCTTTCTGCTTCGTCACGAACGAGCTTAATGTCTTGTAGGAGAGGTGTGGCTTACGATTGCCAATGGCCATTTATTTGCTGCAGATGTAGTCCTATCAAGGACTACGAGGATTGTCGAGGAATGCGCCTCATCATCTTTCCACCCCCCCCCCTCTCTCTCTCAGATTGGCTCTCTAGCTCAGGCTAGCGTTTTGGGAGGAGCTTCCACGCGGTCGGAACGATTGTGCAAAGCAGCATGACATCTCCCAGGCTACTAAGATGACACTCTTCTTGTTCTTGTTCTAGGCTGGCTTGCACTGAGACGGTGCAGCCCAAACGAACACGTGAATGTGAATGGTTTGTGATAATAAGCTGTAACTGTAGTTTTGCTCATTTCACTAGTAAAAATCCACAGAGGAAAGCATGCAACTGCAGTGATACGTACAGTAACTGTAGCCTACTAAAGGACATATTGATGCTAACACACTTACAATTCAAGCATGTACAAATAAAAGTGCCTATGAGGAGGATGGGTTACATTTGAAGCAAGGTGAAAGTCAAAGAGAAGAGGAAAGACAGCACAAAGCGTGTAGACACCAGGGACAGTGAGGGAGTGAAGGTTTGTCGACCAAGAAAATAGCACAGTGAGTCTCATTCATACATACATACTCACAGTCATAATATGTGCGCACACACAAACATTCAAGCACGCACACGCACACGCACACAGACACACACACACACACACACACACACACACACACACACACACACACACACACACACACACACACACACACACACACACACACACACACACACACACACACACATACTAAATTTGAGTTGGCCTGGAGGAGGATGAACTTAATCCCAACCCCTGGATTTTACCACTCTTCTGATTAAAGTGTCTTTTTTGTCCATTGTCAAATGGTTAATCTTGGCCTTAGCAAAATAATTGGTATACTAAACTGACTAAACTGAAATCATTACAACTCTAGTTCAACTCCCAGTTCAATTTCCACTGTTAGGGATGCTATACTCATAATTGTTTGGCATGTGCAATTGTGGGTTAAAGTGGCATAATAGCAATCTAAGTGCTTTTAGAAACACTGTGTTAACTGCCCACATTATTTTTGGATGTTTAAAAGCTAAGCTAAAATCAAATCAGTCTGTTAGCACATCCACAAAAATCATTTTTTTCAGGAACTGCATCATTTGGATAAGAAATATTGCAGTGAACTATTTCACTACATCAGTACATCCCTACATTATATGACACATTAGAAGGACCATGAATGGGTGTTTTAGGGGTGGAAGGGAACAACTAAAAGCTAAGTTAAAGTCAGTCTGTTAGCACATACACTGTAAATATTTTCTATCTAGGAACTCTTTCACTACCCAACAAAACATCTATTAGACTTCATTGTAAGGGAGACCAGGATGGCGGGTTTCAGGTGGGTGGGGGAGGGCGGTGACGGGGCATGTTACCTGGCTATGACAAACAGCACACAACTGACACCCAAGTAAGCCAGCAGAATATACATCCAGATATCGGGCGAGAGCGGGTTGAGGAAGGAGAAGACTCCCGGGTTGGTGCCGTTGGGCTTGCGGTAGAGAATACTTATCCCCAGCGTCATGAAGGGCTTGGAGAAGTCGATGACCTTCTCCCGCACGTAGGTGATGGCCAATGGAGCGACTGCAAGATCAGCTTTCTGTCAACACACAAGAGCCGGAGCCAGGGGGAGGAAGAGCAAGGAGGAAGGAGGAAGGGAAAAGGGGAGGAGGGGGTGGAGGAAGAGGGATGGAGGCCGTAAGTCAAGCGAGCAGCAAACATTTAGAGGCAATCAAATTAAGAAAACAGAGCCTTTCTACACCACGGAGTCTGTCCGGCAGCACTTGAGGAGAAATTTAAAGCCTGTCCACTCCTGCCACACACACACACACACACACAATAACACACACACACACACACACACACACACACACACACACACACACACACACACACACACACACACACACACACACACACACACACACACACACACACACACACACACACACACACACACACACCTTCTCCCTCTTCTTCTCCCTGCTAACTTTTTCTCTCTCTTAACAACCTACACTACAGAGGTATTTCGTTTCGATCACCGCATCCAATCATTCCTCGCTCGCTTTCTTTCTCTTACTCCCTCTGTCATTCTCTCTGTGTCTGTGGTTTTCCGCTCTCCTCTGGAGATGTTGTTCTCCCCTATTTGTTCATTCTTCAACATTGCTCTGAGAAAGGTTGATATTGCAGCCAGTGATTTCCCAGAGCTGTGAATAGGCTATGATGTCTTTAGTGATACACACAGTTTCTGGGGAAAAAATGGAGGAAAAGGCTTCGGGTAATGATGGACAGCGAGTGGGGGTTGATTGTACTCCACACACACACACAAAGATACGCACACAAACATGCACACGCGCGTACACACGCAAATACAGCGCGCGCGCACACACACACACGCAAACATACACACACGCACACATACACATACACATACACACAGAGAGAGAGAGAGAGAGAGAGAGAGAGAGAGAGAGAGAGAGAGAGATAGAGGGAGATCAAAAACAATAACGACTCTCTAAATTAAAAAGAAATTGAATAACTAAGTGGGCAAAACCATATCATGGACACATGTAAGTCATGCGTGGCTAACCTTCACAAACTCCTACGATGGTGTAGGTGTGTCCCATGTGCTGTCCCCCAGTTTCAAGCTTCTATTCCATATATTTTCCTCTACATTTTCATTTTGACAGAAAGCAGAATCAGGTATCATGTTGCGGTGACCTTCCCCAACCACACTCTAGGGCTGTAAAGTGGTCTGCCGTTGATAAATGTCCGGCACAATTTGGGGCTTGCGACGTTAAACGCTTGCATCAATGTCAACTGGACAATTCTTCACAGGAATACCCTATTGCTTGTCCTACTAGGGCCCAACATCCATCACGTCCAGACGGAATGAGTTTCAACTTGTCTGCCGGGCCGGCTTCACTCGCCGTCCAGTGGCAAACGGCCCTCTGCATGGTCACATAATGTTTAATGGGCAATAATAAGCATATCGGTTATTTCCACCCGACTCCCGTCGGGCGAGCCTGAGACGGCGGACTACACAAATGGGATTGGGCAAATTATCTGTAATTATTCTCAGGAGGGGTTCAAAATTAAAAGGCTTCCTACATCACAGCAGCCTTTCTCTCTTCATTTCGTTACCCTTTCTATTTATCTCATTCTATTACTCTCTCTCTCGTTCTCTGTTTCTCTCTCTCTCTCTCTCTCCTTTCAACGCAGTGTGCATTCTTGAAAAATATTGGCTCACCGATGTATGGCTAGTAGATAGTGTTCCATCTTTTTTTCCTTCCTGCTGTCTTTATATGTCTCAGGGTTTTCCGCGAAAGATGACAACATCCACCTCCACTTACACATAACTATGCTGAGATATTCTTACCCAGACTTGGGCTTGTGTGACGGTAAGCATAGAAATATCCTTATCATCTGCCCATTACACATAAAAGGGAGTCTGGGCCAATTACAGAACATTTCACCATTCAGTTCACAGGAAGAGAGAGGGGAAAAATATGTATGAGGCTGTGTGCGTATGTAAGTGCGAGTGTATATGCGAGTATATGTGTGTGTGTGTGTGTGTGTGTGTGTGTGTGTGTGTGTGTGTGTGTGTGTGTGTGTGTGTGTGTGTGTGTGTGTGTGTGTGTGTGTGTGTGTGTGTGTGAGTACGTGTACATGTACATGTGTGTGTGTGTCTGCAGGCAAGCACACACATGAGTGAGTGAGAGAGAGAGAGAAATAGAGAGAGACAGAGGGAAAGAGCGAGAGAGAGGGAGCAGCAGAAAGAGATAGAGAGGAAGAATCATAGACAAACATGTTGGTATGGCGAATGCTTTATTTTAATCAAGTATTGGGACACACTGTTTTGTTTTCCGCAAAAACAGACCTTCAAGAGAAATCCTCGACAAAATAACAGTCGTAAAGACAGAAAGAGAGGGCGTACTTGATTTAACACTCATTAATTGGAGAGAGAGAGAGAGAGAGAGAGAGAGAGAGAGAGAGAGAGAGAGAGAGGTGACATTGCTTCGTCAGGGCAGCTGTGAGGTTCTCGTGTCCGCCATAATGAGGTCAGCTATTGAGTAGTGGGTGAGAGGAGAGAGAGAGAGAGAGAGAGAGAGAGAGAGAGAGAGAGAGAGAGAGAGAGAGAGAGAGAGAGAGATCTGTGCATCAGTTGTGCTATCGGGCTGTTATATTGTCTGTCAGGCTTAATGAGAGAGTCCGTGGGCAGCAATTGTGTGTGTGTGTGTGTATGTGTGTGTGTATGTGTGCGTGTGCGTGCTTGTGTGCGTGTGTGTGTGTATGCGGTTGTGTGCGTATGTGTGTGTGTGTGTGTGTGTGTATGTGTATGTGCGTGTGTGCGTGTGCGTGCTTGGGTGCGTGTGTGTGTGTCTTTAACAAGCTCTACAGGGGAAACAAGACATGCCTGAGTTACCCAGTTTCAGCCGGTCTCGTTTTGGCCCTTCCATACCTCCATACTCACGCGCACACACACAGACACACACACACACACACACACACACACACACACACACACACACACACACACACACACACACACACACACACACACACACACACACACACACACACACACACACACACATACACACACACACACACACACACACACACACACACACTCACACAACCCACCACAGAGCACAGAGACACACATACACATACACACACACACACACACACACACACACACACACACACACACACACACACACACACACACACACACACACACACACACACACACACACACACACACACGCATCCCCATACACCCTTAAAAGAGATTGGTTAAAAAAATGACTAATCTCGTTGGTTGAGGCAATATTGGTCAAATTAACTGTGACATTGGTAACTATTAAACAAACAAATTGGTTATCTAACAACTAATATCATTGGTTAAGAACAAATTGGTTGATTTAACAAAGATATTGGTTAACTTTAATAACAGATTGGTTGAAAAATGACTAATATCATTGGTTAAGCAAATGTTAACTAAGAGATTGGTAACTGACGCAGGTCTGACGCTCAACGTCAAGTACGTAACTCTGCTTCTCAATTTTCTGACAAAGCCGCCATCTTGGTGCTGCAGGAAAGCCGTTTGAAATATTGGTGAAATTCAAACACTTTGTGAGGTAAGTTTGTTTATTTTCAATGTTTCGTTAATAATTTGAAGACAATGCTAAATATACAGTGAATAATTTCTTGTTCAGGATGGTAATTTGCAATGAATTTGTCTTCAGACCATACCTCCGCTAACAGGCCACTATTATAACTACCGGTATGCTAACTTAGTCCTAGGTTGTTTTCACAACTTTGTTGGAAAGTTTGTGTTTTGTTAGGAACAAACTCTACGAAATTTACAATATATATTTGCTCCAAAAGAGCTATAAAACTTGTCCAGTGGTGCCAAAACACCCATGTCAGAGTCAAGACCTAGCTAAATGTCCGCTAGCAACATAGCTATCAGTGGTTTCTGGAGGAGGGCCGAAGGGAGTGCTTCCCCGCCGGCCAGAGATTGTTTGCGCCGGCCTCTTCACCTGAAAGAGCTAGCGCTGCATGATGAGGTGGTTCCAACGGTTAAATCATGTTGCCTTTGTTGAGGGATGTTTGAAATAGCCCGATGTATTCATAACTGAATATTGGTTTCTTGTTAGAAACGAACACATTTTGAATATAATTTTGTTCTGAAGTTACAACATGCCAAGTTAGTGTTGTAAGCCTGTTGGCGCCAAAGTTAAGAGCTAGCTAAATGTCCGCTAGCAACATTAGAGCTAGCCAAACTGAATAATGAATCTCTTGTCCGCTAGCAACATTAGCTAGCTAAAGTCTTTTTTTTTTGTTAGAAACGAACTCCCTTTGAGTATAATTATGCTCTGAAGATATCCAGTTAATGTACTTGAGCCAAAGTAAAACACAAATACCAGAGAGAAGAGCTAGCTAGAAGTTCGTTAGCAACATCAGCTTATCTTTTAGCTGACTCAGAAGCTTGAAGTAGCCACAACTTATGCCTGATTTTTATTGTTAGAAACGAACTCATTTTGACTATACACTTGCTCTGAAGTATGTTTTAACACATGTGCCTTTCCCTGTTCGTTGTGTAAAGGAAGTGAGTAAGTAAACTGATTCTGAACTTGTTATTGTGCACACAGTGTGCTGTTTTGTCCCATTCTGTTACTGCCAACTCTGTGGGCTGTTCTCTCTGTTCAGGGAGAAACCACTGTCAGCCATCAGATCGTGTTCTTTTCAATAAATAGGCATTACCTATTTGACAGATTTCTCCTGAAATAATGAGCCCAGAAGCACCCAGACGTATGTGTAGGGTGCTTAATTTTTGGCTTGATCAAAGATGCCTAATTTGTATGGTTACTGCAATAAATATTTAGATTTCTTTGCCCATCCTTTTGGATCTACTAGTAGGCCTAGTGATTTTAGATGTCTTAACAAGTGGGCTATGCATCAGATTTCATTTCAAGTGATGAGTAAAATATCCAGAAAGATATGTAATCTGTTCTTTTTGCCCTCTAGCTTAGCACACTGAATTCTTTGAGCCATCTGGTGTCAATCCGTGTGGGAAAATGATAAATGAAAACAATTTAAGAAATGCATCTTATAGATGTTTCATATTGTAGGCCTATTCAGCCTATTGTGTCATGGTGGTGTTATCATTTTTCAAACTTTATTTTTGTGTAATAATTAGGCATATTGATACATAATCATGTTCATGTTTTGTGCTGTCTTGCTTTGCAGATGACAGAATATTGCTGAAGGATCCTGCATGGAAGCTGGCTGATTACACGGAGTGATTCCTCTGGTGTGCTGTACCTCAGAGAAATAAACACTGTTGCAAGAGGTGAGTTTAAGTTTATAAAGTCACACAAAACCTATCCATGTATTTTTAAAAAGTCAAAGTTCTAACTTGCTCTGTATTTCATGCTGTCAATATGAGATGCATACTAATGTTGTGTGTTATTATTGCAGCTGAGAAGATGGCCAAGATATCCTTATTGCTGGATGGTAGCTCTGGTCGTAGTGGACCATATCTGCAAATGCTTCTGAACATTGACAGAATTTCTAAAGGTTAGCAACCATTCACAGATGTACACCACATGTATGTGTGTTTCAAATGTCTTAACAGTTTGAAGCACACACTGTTAATCAGAGATGCGTCCTGTTCATGCCGTGTGTTATTTTGAGAGGATAGTTAAGGAATAATGGCAGCTGCCTGGTTACAGTACATTGATCCCCTTTGTAGCACCATGTCTAAAAATTAGGGGTGGGCATAGATTATTTTTTTAATCTAGATTAATCTCACTGTAATTATGAAATTAATCTAGATTAATCTAGATTAATCTATATCAAAATGGCTCATTCAGAATAGGCACGGTAGCGAAATAATGCCGAAAAATGCTTGGGGTTTCTTAAGACAGATGGCGGATTAGGCCAGAGCTCATCTCTTTTTTCAAAAATGCATCTCATCTTCAAAAAATGGTCATGTTGGTGATGAAAAAAAATCACTGCAATAGGCTATTAGTAAAGTGTGTTGAATATGTTAGGAAGCATTTACAGTTATAATATACTGAAATTTCAAAATAAACAGCGCTGTAAGTCGAAGAGGCAAATACAGATAAATCTATCAAACATTAAGGCTATTTAAACAAAATTACCTCAACAATTCATTATTTCTAATGGGGAGAGAGAGAGAGAGAGAGAGAGAGAATCTGCCACTGACTGTTAAAAAGAGTGGCAGCTCCTTTAAGAGAGGGAGGAGCTCTGTGCGCAACAGGCACAGCAGAAGCACAGGCACTGGCCCACAGCGATTTGGCCAAACCAGAGAAATTAGAATACGGCCAAACCTGACAGTTGTTCTCAGAGTTATGTCAGAGAGTTACAACTCGAAATGAATTCAGTTTGCAAAAAAAAATCAAGCGCGACAACCGCGAGTTTTATTACCGTCTGTTGTATCTTACTGAGTCGCAAATGCGCGACCCCAACACAATTACACAAACATTCAGCGAGAGTAGATATTGACAGTTTCAGTTTGAAACTCTTCAAAATGCATATTGCACGGAATGTTTTGCAATTATGGCATAGGCAAGATTTCTGGAGGTTGTTTATGTGTTCCATGCAATGCATGAGGAAATGTAGGCTATTATATGTCGGGCTGGTACTCGCACACAATAATGTCTCTCTATGCTTCACCTCAAACAATAACGTCTCTTTGGTCTACCGCTTATGCAAAAAACACTCAAACAACACCTACCACGGCAGAGAGATTAATGTTTTCAGCATGAAAACGCTGTTCATATTTAGTAGGTCTGCTGAAGCAACAGGTGGACAGGAGAAGCGACTGGAGCGTCTGTCAATCAAACGCCATGGCGACGCGCATACCCAAAATCCAAACCCATATTTTGAGAATAGATTAACGTGCGATATTTTCTTTATCGTGCGACAAGAGTCTCACATTATCGCAGCACGTTAACGCCGATAACGGCCCACCACTACTAGAAATGCTGAGAAAAATCAGTTTGTAAATGTAAGCATTTTATTTATAAATCTGCACCAAATGTGTGTTTCTAAATGTCTACTATCGAACAGTCTGAATAACACACTCATACATGACATGACCAATATGTTATGTGCTCGGAGCGACAGTTTACAAACGCACCCTTAGTGCCTTCTGCTGTTAGGCCAATGACACTGAGCCCACCGTTTCATTGATTGGAGTATTTGGGTTACATTTTGTCAATTTGTTGTATTTTCCAGGATCGTTGAGGACTCCTCCTCTATGCGTGACATCTTAGATTAGATTTAGATTTAGATTTAATTTCAAGTGATGAGTAAAATATCCTCCAGTTTAGCACACTGAATTCTTTGAGCCATCTGTTGTCAATCCGTCTGGGAAAATGATCAATGATATAAAACAAACAAACAAAAAAAAACATTTTACAGGTATACAGACATATATCTTTTAGATGTTTCATACTCTAGACCTATTCATCATCATATTGTGTCGTGGTGGTGACGGTGTTATCATTTTTCATTATTTTCTTGTAATAATTAGGCCTATAAATGCATAATCATGTTCATGTTTTGTGCTGTCATGCTTTGCAGATGACTGAGAATATTACTGAAGGATCCTACATGGAAGCTGTCTGATTACACGGAGTGATTCCTCTGGTGTGGTGTACCTCAGAGAAAATAAACACTGTTGCAAGAGGTGAGTTTAAGTTCATGAATTCACACAAAACCAATCCATGTATTTTATAAAAGTCAAAGTGCTAAACATGCTATGTATTTCATGCTGTCAATATGAGATGCAAATTAATGTTGTGTGTTGTGTGTTAATGTTGTGTGCAGCTGAGAAGATGGTGGATGGTTGCTCTCTGGTCGTACTTGAGCCCCCTGGACCATGTCTGCAAATGCTTCTGAACATTGACAGAATTTCTAAAGGTTAGCAACCATTCACAAATGTACACCACATGTATGTGTGTTTCAAATGTCTTAACAGTTTGAACCACACACTGTTAATCAGATATGCATCCGGTTCATCTTTTGTGTTATTTTGAGAGGATAGGTCGCCAGCGACCCTATTCACTTGCTGAAAATGCTTAAATACATCATAACAACATTGCTATGACATTACATAGAGCCATAACGCTGCACTACAGGGTTAAGGATGGCAGCTGCCTGGTTACAGTACATTGATCCCCTTTGTAGCACCATGTCTAAAAATACTGAAAAAATGTACCGGTAAGAAAATTTTAATAAATCTGCACCAAATGTGTGTTTCAAATGTCTACTATCTAACAGTCTGAATAACACACTCGTACACAGTGGTGGACAAAGTAAAAGTACTTTTGTGGTGTAATTACAACAGTAGCACATGATATTACATAGCTGTTACACCGTTTGCTCCAGTATACCTACCTATTGAGATAGACTGTGTTATTACTGAAAAACAATAAAAACCTAACAAGAACCCACCACAAACTCAATCCAACCTGTGCAGAATCAGCTCATCGTGAGACAAGTACATTGGTCTACTTTTTACTCAGATAAGTTACCTTTGTTGGAAAGAAACTGTTTAAAAAAAAATTTTTTTACTTTGTCCACCACTGCTCATACATGACATTACCAATTGTTGTGTGCTCAGAGCGGCAGTTTACAAACGCACCCTTGGTGCCTTCTGCTGTTAGGCCTATGACACTGAGCCCACCGTTTCATTGATTGGAGTATTTGGGTTACATTTTCTCAATTTGTTGTATTTTTCAGGATCGCTGAGGACTCCCCCTCCATGCGTGACATCTTTGAGAAATTTCCACGCTTTCTGGAGATGCCAAGTTTGGTACGTCTGCCAGACATTTTTTTAACCTTTATTTAGAAAGAACAAGTCACGATATAGTTGTGTGCATTGTTGATTTTGGCTATACTTGGTGTTAATTAAGCTTCCAGATACTGCATGATTTATACCGTTCACTCAGTAGAGTAAAGCTTTCTATATAACCTGTTAAAACAGGGCGTTATAAATTTTGTGGTTACCAGAATGGCAATTACTGAGTCGCAGTGCATTACTAAAGGCCCTATGTTATGTCATAGTAGAGTAGTACTGGCAATTAACCTTTCAATGACTATTACAGCATGTTTCAGATGGTATGGCGTGCATTATGGGGCTAAGCACCATTGATGTCTCTCTCTCTTTCTCTCTCTCTCTCAAATCTTAAAAATTCTTTCAGACTGGAACCAACTTTGCATCCCTCGGCACTGACACTGAGAAGGTTTCAAGGACCCCACTACTAGGAGGCGAGAGTTTGACACAGCATTGTCATCACTGCCATGGATGACAACGTAATCATTCCTGTTGCTGATTGCCTGACTTGCGCAGTGACAAGCTTTTCATGCTCTACTGGGTGTGTAACTTGGCATATCCACCACAGTTTAACTCTGTTTTTGCCTCTTTTGAATATGTGTACGATATAACCATCTCAACCAACAAGTGGGCCAAGGTACTGGAACATTTCTCACTTCAAGTTGCTCTGTAGTCACTGGACATTTTTTTAAACATCTACGCAGACACCACCACTCCACACCATGTGTATTTTAATTACTTCTGATTCCACTGACATGCAGACTACATCCTATGCAAATTCAGGTAATTTACCTGGTACTGGAGAAACAGCATTGTATGCCATTCTAAGTGATACTTGCCTCGTTGTTTTGCAAAAATGTACTGTTCTTGTGTTGTCAAGTACAACCTTAACGTTTTGTAAGTAAGTAATAGTCACAGGATATGCATGCATTTGTAATTTGAATTTTCGTTGAAAACGGCTCACCAAGCATAAAATGTTACCTCTGCTTTTGATTTTTCTTTTTTTTTTAAATGTCCCTTAATACCAGCCTGTCTTTTTGTTGTGTCCACACAACTTTACCATCATCAGTGTTGGGAAGGAACAGATTGCTGTAAGTTACTGTATCCCCATCCTTTCAGATCAGTGCTTTAAAGCCTTTTGAAATTAAATTGTTAATAAACTTTGTGAAAACAAACTCAAATCTTGGTTATTGGTTATGATTGATATAGCTTTGAAACTGTTAATTTGGAGTGAAGTAATTGCAGTGTCCATCTAACCAAGCAAATCGGTTAAAATTTTAACCAATATCTGTGTCGGACACATATTAATCGAACAAATTGGTCAAAACAACCATTGGGGGATTGGTACATTTTTGACTTATAAAGATTGGTTAAACATAACCAATCTATTGGTCAAAACAACCGATTTGGAATTGGTTAGTTTTTTAACCGATCTAGATTGGTTGAAATTTTAACTAAAGTCTAATCGGTTATTTTGACTAATATTTTTCTCGGACACATATTAATCGAACAGATCGGTTAAAAACTACTAATTTTTTGTTTATTTTAACCAATCTTTTTTAAGAGTGTATCTAGTCATTGTGGTCTAAAAGGTGAACATTTTAAAAATTAAAATGGGAGACCAAATAACAAACAAACAAACAAATCAGACTAACCAGGCTTGATACAGGTATATTTTATACTGTTATCTGCCATATTTAGTGGCGATGCTACAATGACTGATACCCTGGGTGGTGCACCCGGCTCCCACCGTGGCCCTGGCCCCAGCAGAAAAAAATCCCAAACATGGCGGTTTGTCAGGCTTCCAATACATCAATCCCATGTTACTATTGCAATAGAATGGTAACAGTGCAGAAATAACAATAGTGTTAATTGGAGTTTTTCGCGACAGCCTTGGGGCGGAGTTTCACAATGGAACAACCCCCTCACAGGGTCCCTCCCCAGGTAATATCCCGGTCGGCCCGTCCCTAGAATCGCTGCTGCCCATACTGTACATGTACTGTCACATGGAAATCATACATCACCTATGGCAGTGGTTCCCAACCTATGGGTCAGGACCCAACCTATGGGTCGCCAAAGATCCACAGTGGGTCGCGAAGCCCTCTTGATTTTAAGGGGTTTAAATTTCATAACATATATAGCCAATGTTGAATAAATTTAAAAGCATTTAAACTACAATAGAAGCAACAAAATGTAAGTGATACATTTAACATTTGTTCTTTATTTGACTGAAGACGAATTGAGGAATAAATTGATAACTAATGAGTTTTCGCATGAAGCAGAATATCATGTGACTGATGCTCACGCGATTGGGTCACCAAAGCTTACAATGGTAAAAATATGGGTCCCTGAAGAAAAAGGTTGGGAACCACTGACCTATGGTAATATCATGTAAGGCTATCTGTGTTAAATGATGGCTTATGAATGGCTTTGGTTCACTGCCATGCAGGTAATGAGATCAAGTGTCACACTTCACTTTCATTACGGCGGTAATTGAGAGCAGGAATGGGGAAGGTGTGAATTTGGTTCACACATGTCTAAAGAAAGAGGACGTCTGCTAATCTGAATTTAAAACCTCCACCGAGGAGGTTCCTGGAACTGGTTACGCCAAGGAGGTTGCAAGTTTTTTGGTTGCGTTCATTTTTTGTCTGTTAGTCTGTTTGTTAGCTGGATAACTCAAAAAGTTATGAACGGATTTTGCTGAAATTTTGTTTAGTTGTTAGAAATGACGAAAGGAAGAAGCAATTACATTTTGGTGGCCATCCGGATCCAAGATTAAGAAGAAAAAAAAAATCCTCTTCACCATTGCGGGATAGGGCAAATTTTGACATCCCAAGTCAGAAACAAGTCAGAAAGGCTTGGAAAAAAGAGGACGTAACATAGTCAAATGTTCTATCAAAAGTTTAGTGATGATCGGATGTGGATTTCGGATGTGGTGGGAATATACGTAGAAAATGTGTATGGGCAAAGGATTCCACAGCGTGTAGATGTTATGGCGTCAATGACCCCATGGCCTTGGCAGAGGTTTGCATTGTCTGAGTAGCTATATTTTCATTGGATGGATTGGATGTGAAAGAGTTATGTGTGTGTTTATTAGGATTATTAGGTTCTGTGTGTGTATGAGTTAGAGATGCACCGGATCCTGATTTTTAGGATCCTGCCGGATACCGGATCCACTGCTTAAGATCCTGCCGGATCCAGAACCGGATATCGGATCCTAAGAAAGGGTTGAAACACATAGCCTACTCGCACATGTGGGCCCTTTTTATTACGTTGGCTCAAACAATTTTTTAGACTCATTGGCTTACTGCCACACTGCCTGCACTGGCCGCTTCCAAAGGGCTTTCACTCCATGCTGCAATTGGGGTTGTGAAAGACTGACTGAAAAACCTAAGCTAGAGATGCACCGGATCCTGATTTTTAGGTAACTACCGGATACCGAATACACTGCTTAAGATCCTGCCGGATCCGGATACTGTGAAAAACCCTACTATCCTGCCGGATCTGGAACCGGATCTTGGATCCTGTGCATCTCTAGTATGA
>NC_085861.1:26630667-26638167 GCF_034702125.1 Engraulis encrasicolus | reverse complement strand
AAAAGTACTGCTGGTGATCCCAGCCAAAGATTTAGGTTGCCATGATATCGAGCTCAATATGGATTCTGCTACTGTTGCCTCAAATAAGGCCACAAGAAATCTAGGTGTCACTGTTGATGACCATCTATCATTCTCTGACCACATAGCCTCAGTTTCCCAGTCATGTCCTCTTTTTCATGCCCTAATTGAATACAAGGCCCTGACCCTTGCCTATGAAGCTACAACAGGCCCTACTCTGGCTTACCCGAAAGCTATGCTAAAGCCCTATGTCCTTTCAGGACATTGTCTGTCTCCAGTACCAACCGTTTCACCTTGCCCTCCTCTTACACATGTAGTGGCTCCTGTCTATTCAGTTCAGCTGCTGAAAGACCCAAAATACCTAGTGACACCATGATTCATCACTGATGATGTGCCCTGACAAACAGCACATGGATATTATCATAGCAGTAGTGTCTTTATCCACCCAAACAGCACTCCAAACAAACAGATCCTGACAACATGTTAGTTCATGCCAATGTAATTATCATGTAGTAACCTTTATCTAAAAAAACTTTGATCTTGAAAATGACACCTTTCCTGAAGTCAGATTTTCCTAGATTTTTAGTATGTTATTAAGGACACTTAGAGGTAACAAAATCAGTTGAAAAACCTTTTGTATCAATTTTTTTGGGGTTAGGTCTTTTTTTTGCATAGATGTACTCGCCTATCTGTACTACTAAATTTTAGGCCTAAAAAATCTCCTTAATATTTCACTGAGGTGCTTTTTCATGTATCCATTTTTCCCAGCTTTACCAGATAATAAAACAATTTTACAGCTTCACCATTCCTTTTGGCCTGAACAGCATACGAACAGTCACGTATCTCATTAAATGCAATGGAGGATATGAGTTACCGCATAACCCAATAAAACAACTTCCATTACAGTAAACCTAAAAAGACTTCCAGACAGCTCAAAATCCAAAACACGAAATCATTGCAAACAAAAACAACCTCCCTCCCGTGTGTGTATCTTTGTGATCAAATGATATGGTTTCTTTTGAACTGCGGAACTGTATTGATTTGGCTGTTTTGGTTCCTGGTCTGCTGTTCTAATAGAGTTTGTGTGTGTGTGTGTGTGTGTGTGTGTGTATGCGTGTGTGCGTGTGTGCGTGCGTGCGTGCGTGCGTGCGTGCGTGCGCGCGCGCGCACGCGCGTGCTTGCTTGCGTGCACGTGAGTGTGTGTGTGTGTATCTGTGTGTGTGTGTGTGGGTGCGCGTGTGTGTGTGCGTAGTAGAGAGAGAGAGAGAGAAGGTGGGTACTTATTAATAGCCATGTGGAGCAGGTGATATGAGGCCTTTCAGTTAGAATCTATTTGGTAACTGAAGAACAGTGTGTAACCTCAGCTGACTCAATCAATACATGTTTAGACAGAGAATTGAAACTGCCTCTTCAAAATAATATGACGATCATCTGAAAATGATCCTATCCCGGATGTTATTGTGTCAGGGGTACAGCATGCAACAATATCTTACCGTTTTCCTACTTGGTCAGACTGATTGAGCAGTGCAGCTACAGTATATAGGTCCATGGATCTTAGGCCCCAATGGATCTAAACAGTGGTGTAGTCTACTTTTTAATGGTGGGTATACTGTATATTTGAGATTTTTTTGAAGTGGGTATACTGTATATATTTGTGCTATTCAAAACAATGGATCAATCAATTTTAAGTGGGTATACTGAAATCCCTCAAATTTAGAAGTGGGTATACTCCGTATACCCGCGTTCTACATAGACTACACCACTGGATCTAAGTGGGCGCGTGTGTTGAAGTAGATGAGTAAAGTAGTACTTGTTTTCTATCAGAGCGGCCCATGTAGAGTCATATAAATACATGTATACTGTATATTTGTGTCATTGTTATATAAATGAGGAAGGGGGAGGGGGTCCATTGGAGCTGTTTTTACATAAAGGCAGGTCACCAGTAGGAAAAAAGTTGTCTCTGTGGATTACTGACCAGAAGGCCTATTGGAAGAGATTAAAACATGGGGCCATCTCAATTTTTTCCCCAAAAATTCAATATGGCCGCGGTTTTCCAAAATGGCTCATTGTCATGCATTTTTCACTATGGCTAATATAGGCCCCAGGATTTGGGATATAGATTATCACAGCAATTGTGACTGCAAGCTCTTGTGAGCTATCCCGAGCAACCTCTTACACAAAATAATTTCTGAGAGGTGGGCTGAACCTGTGTCTATCAAATGTGCGTCACATTTCATAGACACAGGTTCAGCCCACCTCTCAGAAATTAATGACACTAATTGCACCAATCACACCTATAACGTATGCATTGTATGTAGTGATTCAAGCTGAAACCCATGACTGATGCTGTGACTCAGATGGTGCATTTGTGCACTCTGGGCATGCATTAGCCCCTCATCCTCATTCTTCCATATTTGTATTCGCCAATGCAACTCAACTCCCTCTGAGCCACCATCACATTTATGGTATCATTGGTGACTGTTTCTATGATACAGTATATCTACCTTTTTCTATAACATCTGTTTCTTTGTCTCTGGCTCTCAATCTATCTCTCTCTCTCTCTCTCTCTCTCTCTCTCTCTCTCTCTCTCTCTCTCTCTCTCTCTCTCTCTCCATTGTCATTCTATTCAGCTCCACATCCATTGAGTTTCTCTTGTCTGATCTTCCTTTTCTCCTGACTGTTTTGTCACTCGATCCCTCGCTCCCTCCCTCCCTCCGTCCAACCAACACTCCTTACCTCCCTCCCTCCCTCTTCTTTTTCATCTGCGTGTTTTGAAAAGCAAGAGCGCTGGGGAATGTTTGCTATTCCTTGAGACGAGCCATTATGAAGAAACACTTTCACACAGAGGGCCCTTCAGAGCAATACAGGCCCCCAGAAGCCAACCTGAGCACATCAAACTTTCATGAGCAGTCTGACTTTCATCGCTGTACGGTACGCCACTGTCTTCTTCCACTGCTGAATTGTGTCTCCTTTATTCCCTCCCCGTGTCTCTTCTTCCCCACTCACCGCACAATCTCTCCCTCTCTCCCCCCCCCCCTTTCTTTCCCTCTCTCATCTCTCTCCCTCACTCACTCTCTCACTCTCTTCCTCGCACCTTTGATCCTTGGCTAGCGTGCGGCAGGAGGGAGGGAGGATTTGTTGCGATTAATTCGTCCTGATCTGAGATGGATACAGTAGATGGAGTGGAGAAGAGAGGAGCAGAGAGGAGAAGAAGTAGAATAAATAAAGCTAATATCTAATGCTGTGGTAACACTTTAGAATAACAGTCAATTACGTAAAAGCATTATTAACACATTTTAATGAATTCATTTTAGACAGAACATTTAAAGTGTTTGTAAATGATAAACCAACCTGCAGTAGATTACATTTTCACAGCAGATGGGAATCTGCTCCTGCCGGATGAGTTTGAAGTTTGTTGGACACTTCTGTTGGACAATTCTATATCCAGTTTTTTGGTCTTTGGAGAACAAACGTCCAGGATAAATAGTGTGTATAAATAGCATTTCTTACTAATTTACAAACATTTGAAAATGTTTTGTTGACTTATTAGTTCATTATCTACTCTATAAAGTTTTTAGACACTTCTTAGCGACTGCTATTCTAAAGTGTTACTGCTTGTTTCTCATGGCCAGAACACACTCAGACTGGTACTTAAGATTGGCCAAACAAAAGAATGAAAGTCCTTTCTCCTGCCTAAGAGCGGATTAGTCATTACTCCCAAGAACAGCCCTCTCTAGCCAGTTATGCATTGGAAATGTGTAAAAGCAGTCCACTCCAGAGAGTGTGAAGTATACCTCCTAGTCCAGTGAAAGGGAAATTGAAGAGAATAGAATTGAAGAGAAGAGAAGAGAAGAGAAGAGAAGAGAAGAGAAGAGAAGAGAAGAGAAGAAAAGAAAAGAAAAGAAAAGAAAAGAAAAGAAAAGAAAAGAAAAGAAAAGAAAAGAAAAGAAAAGAGAAGAGAAGAGAAGAGAAGAGAAGAGGATATAAGTGAAGCAAAGGATGGTAACCTTACTCAGGACCTCTAGAGCAGTGAGGAGAAGAGAGGAAAGGAGTAGGAGGAGGAAGAGGAAGAGGAGGAGGAGGAGGACGCTGCATATGTATCACCTGCTGTGAAAGCAGATCACATTTCCAGCACACCCTGCCTCCATCACTCTTTCCCTCCTCCCCTACCCTCCCATCCCATCCTCTCCTCCCCTCCTCTCTCCTGTCCTCTCCTCTCCTCCCCTACCCTCCCATCCCATCCTCTCCTCCCCTCCTCTCTCCTGTCCTCTCCTCTCCTCCCCTACCCTCCCATCCCATCCTCTCCTCCCCTCCTCTCTCCTGTCCTCTCCTCTCCTCCTACTACTCTCCTCCTCAGTGACAGACGGTCGCTACAAGGACCTCTTTGTAGTTCTGACTGTCTTCTCCGCTCCATCCATCAGCTAGTGAGACAGCACGGGCCCTTGAACCCCGTAATGCACCCAGGAAGCCTAATGCAGGCCCAGCCACGGTACTGATGTAACCTGATGGAAATCTTCCATGTTTGATGCTCCACACCGCACTGGGAGTGCTGTGACACGGCCCCTGCTGTTTTTATGAAAAGATGGGGGGGAGGAATTGAAATATCTCCTAAACCTAGAACCCCTATTGTATAAAGACGCAACCCCCTCATTGTAGGCTTCTTAAGAGACAGAATGACGTTCAAGTTGTGATGTGTTATTACGTAATGAATAGAGAAATGCTGTTGCAATGTTGCAGTTAAGGTTTTTTTTGTGAACAGCTGTCTAATCCACAGTATGTGAAGTGGAAGTTAAAAAGTACAGCAAAGTTCTCTAGTTCTATTGTGAAAAGAAATTGTATAATGCATACAGTATCTTGTTATACAGTTTAATGGACAGGCCTTTCCCAAGAGAAAATCTTGAATGTTGAGTCTTGAGTCATCACATCTGAAAAGTTTAGAGACCACTGTACCGTATAGACCTCTATGCAAATTATCTGCTCACCCCAACGCTCGGGGTAGGAGTACCAATTTTAGCTTTCATTACACTCAAAACCAAACCCATGAGGACAGCCATGCACAGCCACAACAAAACAGAGGGCTGTATTGATGTATTGCGTTCATTATGTCTGCTAAATCAAGTCTTAACCCGTTAAAACACGGAGTTATTAATTTATTGTTACCAGAATGGCAATGACAGAGTCGTAGTGCATTACTAAAGGTCCGTGTTCTGTCATAGTAAAGTAATACTATGATAATTAACCTTTCAATGACTATTGCAGCGTGCCTCAGATGGTACGGTGTGCATTATGGGACTAGGCTTTTCTTTTGTTTCAGATATGTAAAAGTTTTATGCTTGACATGTTTTGACAACTTAAGACTTGATAAAACAGAGGGCTGTATATAGGCTACTGGTAGGTAAAGCAGTGCAGTATAGTTGGCCATATACTGGAAAACACAAATGAATAAGCGCTTTTCAGAGCAACAACACAAACCACATGACACTTTGAAGTGGCTCCTGGTGTTTGGTCAGAGCAAAGTGAGGGAACACGGAGAGAAAACAAAACAAAACAGGCACCGAATCAGGAGCACACAGCCGCTGACCAAAAAAACCACCCCTTCCCTTTGCTGTTCCCCTGACAACACCACCGAGCTCCATGGTGTAGAATAAATATATAAATCCGCACATCCACAAAACCACTGTGGCTCATTGCTCCCTCCTAGGCATCACGCTGTACTGCTGCTGTGCTCAAGTTCCCTAAAAGTTCTATAGATGAGTGTTGTAGTAGTTTGTGCTGTATCCATTTTTGTCCTGACCCTCCAGGGCCTTGAGAGGAGGACATAAGCCATGTTTCAAGAGCTTTACAAGCCGGCCGTGTCATGCTACAGTATGCTACACTCTGGTCTTGAGGCTGGACTGTACAGCAGCTATAGCCTTGGCTGTAGCCTTAATCTCTGCAGAAAACACAACTCTGCTGACTGCTACAACTTCACAAACTATACACCGCACATCAGCAGATACAGAAGGCCTGTGCTTAGCAGAGGAGCCACGGCATGAAACAGTTGCACTGTGGTCAGAGGAGATGGATTCCAAAATCACCACGCGTTGTTGTGTGTTCAAATGTGGACAGCAGTATAAGGTTCTAAATGTACACACTGTGATCTATGTAGCAAATTAGGATATAAAAAAACTTCCTTCCATCCTTCCACCACTCATGTTAATTCAGAGTCATGGCACCTTCTAATCATTTTGACATATTATATGTTTCTGAGATGCATTAATAAGCATAGCATGACTGCAATCCACCACTCCAGATGTCTACTGATGGTGAGAAGCTGCTAAGAGGCGGTGATGAGACTTAACACCCTGGAGCCAAAAGAAGGAGAATGGTGTGTGTGTGTGTGTGTGTGTGTGCGTGTGTGTGTGTGTGTGTGTGTGTGTGTGTGTGTGTGTGTGTGTGTGTGTGTGTGTGTGTGCAGGAGTTTTGGCCTTTGGCATGCTACTGGATGACGCATGCATTTATTCTTATGACTCCCTAACAGTGAACGCCAGCCAGCCACCCTCAGGGCAGTCGAATGATCTCATAAAAACAAAACAAAAATAATAATCCCAAAGCGTGCAGAGAAGAAAATGTTTTTTTTTCTTCCTGCCCGCAATCCAGTTTATCTGTAAATCCTGCATGACCTGACCTTTGCAAGGTCACACAGCCGTAATATCAGCCAGCCACTGGTGGCATAAAGCCCTGCGGAGGGCCATTTTATTTTCTTCCGTCTTCTATTTTGGGACATGACACCCATACGCATTTTGAAAATGGCAACTGCCACTGCACCGATACAACAATAAAAAGTAAACTCTTTGGGGGAAGAAATCTATGCTGTTAACAGGAAACATTACTATTGAAAGACAAAATATTCTGTATGTTAATCTCAGTTTCCAATGATCCAAGGGGAATCATCATCATCATCATCATCATCATCATCATCATCATCATCATCATCATCATCATCACCACCACCACCACCACCACCACCATCATCATCAATGTTGTTTGATCATTTGCAGGTAAAATATTCCATTGTGCGCTGAAGACAATGACACTACAAAGGAGATGACAAGAGCCAATTGTTGGACAGAAAGGCAGTAATACGTACATATGTATGTGTAAAATGACCCAGTAAAACAGTATGGTGTCCATCCGTGGCGTAATGGTTAGGGTGTGGTGGTCTTCAGATCAGAGGATTGCAGGACTTGAATCTCACCCTCACCACTATACCTCCATGCATGGCTGAAGAGCCCTTAACCCTCTGGTTGTGTTAGAAACATGGTTACGTTCATGGTGTTAACGGTCAAAATTGACCGCCTACACAAAAAAGGTAATAATACATTGATTAAAAATCTGATATTTTGTGATTAATGCCTTTTAGACGTCCTTTTGAAACATTTCCAATGTGATGTAAATGTTATTCTGCTTTGTTTTAGTGATTTGTAGGATTGTTTTCTTATC
>NC_085861.1:26600667-26603167 GCF_034702125.1 Engraulis encrasicolus | reverse complement strand
TTGGTGTGCTGATGGGTGCGTGCAGGGTGATGTGTGGACGTGTGTGTGTCTGTCTGCCTTTCGATGTGTGTATTTGTGTGTCTGTATGTGTGTCTTTTTCTTCCTGCCATGTCCTTTCACTCTTTCTCTTTCTATCCCTCCTTCCTGTCTGGTTGTCTCTTCCCAACACCACCTCTTCTCTCCATCCCTAACCCTCTGCTGTCTTTCTTTCTGAAAAAAACATTTATCCGCCTCCACCACTCTCCTACATGACCAATTGTTCAAATGCAGCTTTCAGACAGCCAACACACTGGCATATCGACAGGCCTACTCCAGAGACAAGGCTCAATGTCATGTCAGAAACATACAGTGGAGGGAAAGGAAGGAAGAAGAAAGAAAGAAAGAAAGAAAGAAAGAAAGAAAGAAAGAAAGAAAGAAAGAAAGAAAGAAAGAAAGAAAGAAAGAAAGAAAGAAAGAAAGAAAGAAAGAAAGACGGGAACAAACGAAAGAACAAACGAATGAAGGAACAAATGAAAAACAGAAATAAGCACAAGCGCGGCGCTATTAGGATTTTTAAAATGTTGTTGTGTGTGATGTCGCCGCAATAGGACGGGAAATTGAGTGTGAGAAAGGCATCATCATTATTGCGGCGGTGCGGTGTGGTGCGGTGTGGTGTGGTGTGGTGCAAAGTGGTGTGGTGCAGCCGTGCTTCAGTAATGGCCCTCTCTCTCTCTCTCTCTCTGTCTCTCTGTCTCTCTCTCTCTCTCCCTCTCTCTCTGTCTCTCTCTCTCTCTCTCTCTGCCTAGGCGCGGCACACCTCATCGGCACGCCGGCCTGACAAACGACACTGCGGGGGAAATGGGCCCTGAAGATGAGACACCGCACAACGCAGATTTAACTGCCCAGAGACGGAGGGAAAAGGAGACAGATCCGACGTTGTGTTTGTGTTTGTGTTTGTGTGTGCCTGCCTGTGTGTCTGTTTGGATGTGGAGGCGAGTGGAGAGATGTCGAGAGGAAGAGAAGAGGGAGAAGGAGGGTGAGAGACAGAATGAAACAGTGTGAAAGACAAAGAGGGGAAGAGGAGAGAGAGAAAGAGAGAGAGACAGAGACAGAGACAGAAAAGGAACAATGATGAATGAATGAATGAAACTTTATTGTCATTGTACAGGTACAACGAAATTGGTAAAGTGCAGATGCTCACGGTGCTTAAAAATCAACAAAGAACCTATATATATACTGTATAAAAATAATTAAGATTTTAAAAAGTCAGCTGTGCAAAATTTAGTGTGTAGATTGCTTTTGGATAAAAACTGTCTTTTAGCCTGTTTGTTTTTGTACCCAGAGCCCTGTAACGCCTGCCTGATGGCAGCAGCTCAAACAGTTTATGTCCAGTGATGAAGAGATAAGAAAGAAAGTAAGAAAGTTATGGCTTCCAGATACACGATGGAGGTTGATAATGACAATGACGATGACGACGATGACGATGACGATGACGATGATGATGATGATGATGATGATGATGATGATGATAATGATGATGATGATGATGATGATGATGATAATGATGGCCAGTGAACACCTGGGGTAGAGTGTCTAAACATGATGGATAAACAGTACTTTGTTTTGTTTTGGAAATGGAAATAAGCCTTGGAAACTGTCAAACAGATTGAACCAAACTGTGGAGAAGTGGAGAGGTATTTGAGAGGCCATGCCTGTCACGACTTGACAGAAGACTAGGGAAGAGGAAACAATACAAAAACAACTCAGTAAACTATTATTTAAGTTATTAGTTTTTGAGATATTGATATGCATGAGAACAAAAGCCTGACGTGCATATGCATATTCCAAGTGCCCCTCACAAAACCAAACATATACTTACACACACACACCCTAGTCAGTGGTGCTCGTGACCTGCGGCCCTTCTTGGGCAATGAGAGCACACACACACACACATGCACACACACACACACACGCACACATGCACGCACATACACACGCACACATGCGCACACACGCACACACACACACACACACAGCCCCCCAAGTCCGAGGTGTGCCTCCTCTTGGGTAATGAGAGCACGGCTGATGCTCCACTCCAGCACATCCTGGCGGTCTGCGCTTGATCCTCGACTCGTGTGTCTCGAGCACGATCTCCCTCTCTGACACCCCTCTCGACACTCGTTCTCTCGTCCTCTCTCTCCCTCTCCGACGCTCCTCGACACGTGTTCAAACCGCTAACGCCAGCCTCTCGCCTCGCTCTCTTCTTGGCATTCTTCAATTGTCTGGCCGTTCGCCGCTCTTCATGTCTTCTCTTTCTGCACTCCCGTTGCCGCGGGAGCCAAAGGTCATGCCTCCCGCCTCACAGCGCACATGCTAATTGGCCGATACTCGCCAAAATGATCAGCGCTAAGTGCTTCACACTCTCGGAGATCAGCGCACTATGGCACACAAGTGCATGGACACACACACACCTGCACCTGCACCCGCACTATCACACTCTCTCTCTCTCTCTCTCTCTCTC
>NC_085861.1:26588167-26595667 GCF_034702125.1 Engraulis encrasicolus | reverse complement strand
TATCGTTACAGCCTTAGATGACACGTATTGGGATTCAGAAAGGTAAATGTTATTTGCAGTCCTTGGTTACAATTGACTCCGTGTTGAGCCTGTGAAATCACAAAACTGCACACACCATGAAGTGTTTTTTCATTACAATGCTAAACCTTGATAGTAACTGGGTTTTACCACTAGCCTAATTAATGTTTAAGACTTCAGATCCCGTTCAACAGTTTGAAATTCAGAGGCAAGTTTTATTTGGATAGGGGGGAGAAAAAGAAACAAAAGGCCCCAGGGCTTCTCCCATTGTCTCTCTCCTTCCCTCCCTAAATAGATGTTAGTGGATTGGCTGGGTAGGTGCAGAGAGGAGACCTTAACCCAGGCTTACACAGTGCAACTTTTTGCCCGATTTTGCCACGATTTGTCACTTGCATGACTTTTTGGAAGTCGGGCCGATTTCTTGCTCAATCGGAGATCAATCGTGAGTCTCGCATCGTGTAGTGTACATGGGGTAACGACAATCACGATCGTGCAATCGTAGGGTCGCAAGAAAATCAAAACTGTTTAAAATCCTGGTCGTCCCTCATGAGTAAATCGGACCGTTGAAGCAGCGCTATGACCTGATTTGACACTACACATGCACAAATTGATAGGGCAGCGCGATTCTCTCTTGAGCTCGTCCTCATCTCCACCTCAGGTGCCCATGTTCCCTCCCTTGCAGATCAGAGAAACATGCCTGTCGTGTCACACATTCTGCTCACATCTGACTGTCAGCTCGTATAGTGTGAGGACGTGAGTCGTGAGATGTGAACTTTTAAATCGATAAATTCCCTCGTGCAGTGTGAGAAGGAGATTAATACCCACGATTGAAAATATCAGACAGCGTATGCCCGCCTTTACAAAGTCGGGTCTTTGGGCCTTTCTCAAAACCTAGGACAGTGTCCTTCCAAGTGTATCAGCCTAATTAGTCACGCCCAGTGATTGGATACTCTTTGGTGAACTCTACAGAATATCCAATCACTGGGTGTGACTAATTAGGCTGATACACTTGGAAGGACACTGTCCTAGGTTTTGAGAAGGGCCCAAACTTTGTCTAAGTTTAAACAGGAAGTGAGGTCACATTGAATGCTGTCACATACAGTTATATATTAGATTATCTTATATATCTTATATATTAGATTATCTTATATATCTTATATATCTTATCTTATCTTATATATTAGATATCTTATCCAATAGCAAAGTCAATTTCAAATCATCAGTTGGGGGAAGGGAGGACAGATAACAAAGACATATTTTATTGGGCCTCTATTAGACTAAGAGAGTTACTAAAACACAGATAAAACAATACTTTATTTTAGGGATACATCTATTAGCACTAATGCATACAATGTTAATATCTGCATAAGTACCTTGTAAGGCATGTACTAAGCAAATGCTAAGGCCTACTAGGTCCTTACTAGGGTTAAATTGGTAATAAATCCCTTATTGTGCATGAACAAGACATTTGTGAATACATGCCTAACAAATGTTTGATTTTGCTTTGTACATGCCTTACAAGTTACTTATACAGGCACATTGTATGTATTAGTGCTAATAGATGTATCCCTAAAATAAAGTGTTACCGGACATTTAAATGTTCTGTATGAGATTGAGGGCAATATTCAGCTGCCTTCAACCTACACATGTTCATTTCGAACTGAAGAGCTCTTTTCCAAAATGAGATATATCCATTTTGTAGAATGTTGGGAAATTGACATTTTTGTATTAGGCATTCCATTGAAATGCATTGCAAAATGCATTTTTATAGAGGTTTTAAAGTATGTTCTCAAAACATTTGAATGGCAAGAATTCACACATAGATGATAGGACCTCTTATGAGTCAATTCCAATATTAAAATGCAAAAAGTCAAAAATGGTGGATATAGCGTTTTGGAAAAGAGGTCTTCCCACATCAATTCTCCTATGCCTGTGCAGACTTTATTTCCATACACTGCTTATTCTCTGCTAATTGGCTGCTAATTGTGGTAATTGTGATGGACTATAATGCGCACAATGAAGTTAAGTCTATGTATGCGTTTAACTCTTCACAAGTGTGACAGGTGATAGGCAGACCAGGGCGTGTAGATGGTGTGTAGATGCTTCCATGCTTAGGATGCCTCTATCACAGAGGAGGGTAAAAGAGTATACTGACTATTCACTAGTCGTGTCAACAATGATCGATCCGGCGATCCAATCCAATGCGGGACATGGACGATCCAGAATCGATCCGGCAAGTTCCAGAATCGATCCGGCAATTTTTTTAAGTTTCAATTACTTCCATGGATATTTCGGGAGCAAATGAATGTTAAATTAGATAAAAGCACATCAAAACATTGCAAGACTAATACAGACTGATACAGAGTGTTACAGAAAACAGCCAATAAATTGCTGCTCAGTATCTGACTACTTGTATTGGCTCATCATGACTGATTAAACATTTGCTTTGCTTTCAGTAGAAATGTAATGCATTGCAATGCAATTGTACAATTGAATCGGATCGGATCACATAGAATCGAATCGCTACCTCCCAAATCGTGATCGAATCGGATTGTGAGGGCAGTGCCGATCCACACCACTACTATTCACCCCACCCCCCTTAACCACCTCTTCATGAATAGAATTGAACCCCTCACTCACAGTGTGCAGGCCTTATATGTCCTTAACAGCTAAAAATGGACTGCCATGTATTGGAATGTGTATACATCAGCTGTTGAGTTGCAGGAACTTGTGACAGAATACAATCACGTTTTCTATCGCCATTATCTACCTATTGTTGTAATGTCAACAAGATATGTGCAATGCATTGACAATGAACTTGGAGCAAAGCTGTAAATGATTGAAAAAGCTGAACTACTGTATGAGTTGAAATGACCCTTGATGCTGTGCCACATGCCACTTCAACCTTAGTTTGAGATTAATTCATTTCATAGTTGTGTGACAAGTCACAGCTCTAAATGGCATTGTGATTCATAAAGATAAACCGTGAGTTACAATTCCCATCACAGCTGTGAAAGAATTGCTCAGATTCAGCAAAGCCAAGCTGTGAGGACTGGAGCACTTACTCCTCAAGCCGTGAGTGACGCGTCGCACGTGTTATGAATCAGGGCCTCTGCGACTGTGTGGAGTTGATCTGCACTCCTCTAATCCACTGTATTGATGGGCAGGGAAGCTGACAGGGGGCAACAAAGGGGTCACTAGTCCCGGGCCCAGGGAGAGAGGGGCCCCAGAATTGGACCCTCATTGCTTCTATGTGTTGGGTTAGGGGCCACGTTTTGGGCCGATGTCTTAGTCCTGGGCCCAGCCAAAGCTGTCAGCGGCCCTGTTGATGGGATCTCCCCATACAGCATGTTGCAGCAAAGCTAGGGATGCAAATTATTGATTAATTCATTAATCATTAGTTGATAGCCTTATCGATCGACTTACAATTAATTGATAAGCGGCGTTTTCCCCCCGAAATCTCAATGTTTATTTAAAAAAACCTACTAAAAATGTTAATTAAAAATTGAGGTAAAATACCACATTTAAATGAATTCTATTTCAGTTTTTTAATCAAAAGGTGATTTAAATATTCCCACTATTCACACTCCTCTTTACACACACTCTTCACATGCCTATTTCACCTGGGTCTCTTGTCAGTTGAATTATCGATTAATTGTGATTAATATTTTTTAATCGATTAATGCATTGATCGATTAAAGTCGATTAATCGATTAATCTTTTGCATCCCTAAGCAGAGCCAATGTAGCTCAGCTCAGTCTTCTCCTCAGATGGACAACACAGACTTAAGTCACGATGGATTGGTTATTCTGAGGGTGACATTGGTGAGACAGTGAGACAGTCTGGAGGGTGTGGGTGAGATATGTGAGATGGAAGCTACCTATGCTTGTTGGAGAGGTGTGATTTACGATTGGCCGTAGCTGTTTAGTGGGTGTTACGAATGTTTGATTTGGCATACGTAGCCCATAGCCAATCGTGTCAGTTGTATCCATTCAAACAAACTGCAAGCAAACTTCCGATTGTCAAGCCTCAGTCTCCACCCATCCTCGGCTCTCTGATTGGCTCCCTTGTTCATGGTTTATTTTTTTGAAAAAAGGTTCGCACACTCCTTTGGATTTTTTCTTCTTTAAATTATGTTTTCTTCTTTTTATTCATTCAATGGCAAGCTGAATCTGAGGAAGACAGAGAGGTCGAAACGTCATTGCCATTGAATGAATGAATAAAAAGATGAAAAAATAATTTAAAGAAGAAAAAAATCCAAAGGAGTGTGCGAACCTTTTTTCAAAAAATACGTAATCTTTTTGTTCAGCACTAGGGATTGTGCACAAGTAACTCTCTACAAGTCCTTTGTTCATGGTCCCTCGCTGTCTTTCAGATCAGAAGGATTGTGCAAAGCGGCATGGGATTACCCAGGCTAGGGTAATGTACCTGTATGGCATTGTGCGTGTCGATACTGTATAAATGTGTCAGGTGTGGTGATGTTGACAGACCTAATTTCAACATCGACCATAGGCCTGCCTGTAACCGTGACACTCTCTTGCGATTATGGCCCAGGGGTCAGTATCCCCACAATTCCCCACTGTAACCCAAACAGCCACTGCGTACTAGCATAACACACCAACACCATAACAAACAACACCACCCTTTTAACCCAACCCGTCCTCAGCCACCACCTCAACCACCTCCAGCTGCCACGGAGTCAGCATTAGTGTACATGTCTATGGAGGAGGAGAGGAAAGGCATCATCACAAAATATGAGACAGCAGTGCAGCCCCACTCCCATTCCTTCTCTCTGGTTATAGTGATGATATTTCAATACCCCTCTTTAAAAAAAAATCCTGATTTGTTGGATGATTCTGCTCTCATTATTTTCACGAGCGAAATATCTGGAAATCGTTTAAGAAATGGAAAAAAAAGATTTTATAATAATAATAATAATTGCTGCATATCTCTGTAATTGTGCAGTACATTGTTATTTGATTTGGATGATCATCCCGCTATTTGCATGCCCTGTTACCAGAATATTGCCTCCTGTGGAGTCTAATACAGGCTAATTGTCTCTGTCTTCCCCAAACAATGAGGTGCAGACAGCACCAGAAAAACGCACCATATTGTACGGCTTGTCACTCGAAGAAAAGAACAATTAAAAACCGCGTAGTCTTAAGGACCTGGTTTGGTACACAGCATGACAGCAGCACTAAGAGGATGAAAGGAAAATGTGTGTGCGTGTGTGCACGTGTGTGCGTGTGTGTGTGTGTGTGTGCGCGCGTGTGTGTGTATGTGTATGTGTGTGCGTGTGTGTGTGTGTGTGTGTGTGTGTGTGTGTGTGTGTGTGTGTGTGTGTGTGTGTGTGTGTGTGTGTGTGTGTGTGTGTGTGTGTGTGTGTGTGTGTGTGTATTTGTGTATGTGTGTGCGTGTGTGTGTGTGTGTGTGTGTGTGTGTGTGTGTGTGCGCGTGTGTGTATGTGTGTGTGTGTGTGTCTGTGCTACACCAAACACAACCAGGAGGGAAAAGTGGGAAAACAATTAAGCGGAGGGGTCCCTGAGATCATAACTAATAATTGAAGTGAAATGAAGTGACAGGTTTAACAAGCACGGATAATTTCACATTTCCTCCCCAGCCTGAGGGAGCCGTGGCCTTTAATTGAGTTTGCCAGCTCTTCAGCTCTGTGTTTGGCAAACAGGCCCCATGGCCAGCCTCTGAGACCTATTATCCTAACCCTAATCTATCTACCGTCCTGCCACTGCTCCCCTTCTGTTTACCCCAACTGTGTGTTTGTCTCTCTATCTCCTCATCCTCCATCCCCATGTCCTCCTTTGTCTATTCATCTATTTCTTTTTTTTCTCTCTACCTCACTCCATTCAATTTCACTTTTTTCCCCCCTTGCGTCTTTGTTTTCCTCCCTTCTCTCTCTCTATCCTCCCCTCTCCCTGCTCGCTCTCCCTCCACTGTTCATCACTGCCCGCTTTTGAAATACCGCAGCGCTGTCTTGATGCAATAATGTGGTACATTGTACAGAACAAGAGCAATGGCTGGTAATACACTTTAGAAGAGAGATTCTTTTTAAAAAAAAAAGTATGATCAGACAATCTCACCAAAAGCTCTAGAAAGAGGCTTTTTGTTGTCCCAGAAATGTTCCGTCGTTGAGAGGAAAATCCATTTCAGTGAGTCTTTCATGTTTAAAGTCCCCCCCAAACAGAGCTGTTATTGTTGCTGGAAAGACTGTGATAAATACACACAAGATGGCTGTCGTGTTTTTGTGCTGTTCCAGTGCCCTTAATGAAAATGGGAAAGATAGCGGTTGTCTTTTGGCCCTGATGGGTGGATCCTGGCTCTATTCTCTGCAACCATTGTGGGTCATCTGTTGGCAGGAAAGAGATCCTTAAAAACCTAGAAATGCGCTCAGAGAGTGCAGACCTCCACCAAGGAAGCTGTTTGATAGAACATTTGACTATCTGACACCCTATTTTTGTCTTTCTGCCTTCTTTTTGTGGAGTTAGAAACTGGAATGTCAAAACTCGCCCTATCCCGCAATTGTGTAGAACCTTTAAAAAAAAAAACTGGATCCACATCATGATCGGATCACCACCAAAATGTAAATCGCTTGTTCCATTTGTCATTTACAACAAGTCCACAAAATTTCATCCAGGTCCGTTCACAATTTCTTGAGTTATCCTGCTGACAGACAAACAAACAAACAAACAAACAAACAAACAGACAAACAGACAAACAGACAAACAGACAAACAGACAAACAGACAAACCAACGCGACTGAAAACATAACCTCCTTGGCGGAGGTAACTATGACAAAGGCAGATTGGTACTGTCTATGGGGACAAAAGGGGGATGGAGAGGAGGCAGTTCAAGTGAGCCGGGGGAACAGGATTGGACCTTTTCAAGGTCAAAATATAATAGGCCACATTACGTTCAAGGACGCCAAGTGAACGCTGTATGTTCCTTCCATGCATACTCCTTTCAAGGACCCCATGGAATGAAATAGAGCTCTTTCAAGGGTGAAATGGTTTAGGGTAGGAGAAGAAGGGGGAATGGAGTAGACTTCTAAGAGGGGATAAGGGGGAAAGGACCTTTTTTTCAAGCACGAAACCAAAAACAATGGAGTTATTGTAACACAAAAGGAAGCAGAATAGCCTTCTTATAGGGAAGAAGACGAGTGTAGTTTGGGGCCAGGGAGGAGAACGGATAGATCCCTTTGAAGGGCACGGGAACAGGTGCAAAGTGGACGCCATCATCACAGCACCTTGGTGAATAGCAAATAACAGGGAACCCAATGGAGTGGTAAATGGGAAATCATCTAGATTTTGTTTTAGCCAGTTTAATGTCTTCTGGGCTCTTTTCTCTCTTTCCAGTCCTCCCCCCATATCTCTCTCTCTCCCTCTCTCTCTCTCCCTCTCCCTCTCCCTCTCCCTCTCTCTCTCTCTCTCTCTCTCTCTCTCTCTCTCTCTCTCTCCCTCTCTCTCTCTC
>NC_085861.1:26578167-26585667 GCF_034702125.1 Engraulis encrasicolus | reverse complement strand
AAGATCACTGATGGCTGTTGTCAGGCGGGGCAGCAAGCATGAGAAATGGCCTCAAGCGAACGCAAACCTTTCCACAGCCGTGCGCTGTCAAGGCCCGCATAGCAGAAAAAAAGGTGGAGAGGGATGGGGTGGAGGGGGCGGGGTGGAGAGAAGGAGAGGTGGGATGGAGGGAATGTAGAAGTGAAGGATGGAGAGAGTGAGGGAGAGAGGGAGAGAGTGACGTAGAGACATAGGGAGTGAGGGAGGGGAAGGGAGGAGGCAGGGAGTGAAGAGGTGAGGAAGGGAAGGAGGTAGAGAGTGAGAGAAAGAGAGAGAGAGAGGTGGGGGAGAAGGAGGGAGAGAGAGAGGAGAGAAAGATCGAGAGAGTAAGGGAGGGGAGGGAGGGAGGAAGAGAGGGAAGAAGTGAAGAAGTGAGAGAGGGAAGGAGGGAGTGAGTGAGGGAGGGAGGAGAAGAGAGAGGGAGAGAGTGAAGCAGAGCCGGTTCTACCAATAGGCAGGCAACGCAATAATTGCCTAGGGCCCCACCAAATCAGCCTTCTAGAGGGACCCCCAAAAGGCTGCCATGGAAAATGCCAGCATAAATAATTCAAGAGGGCCCCATTTCTATATTTTGCCTAGGGCCCCAAATCGTAGAACCGCCACTGGAGTGAGGAGAGAGAGAGAGAGAGAGAGAGAGAGAGAGAGAGAGAGAGAGAGAGAGAGAGAGAGAGAGAGAGAGAGAGAGGGAGGGAGGGAAATGATCCAGGAGAGCACAGCAAGGCAAGGTAAGCACAAGAGTTCAGACACGTTCTCAGGGCCTGCGGGACAGGGCGTATAGGAATAAAGTAAGTAACCCCTCTCCACCAACACAGCATCCAACCTACTCCTGTTATCTCTGCCTTCTCCCTTTCCTCTCCTCACCTCTCCCTTGGCTTTTTCTTTAACCCCTTCTGTTCATGGTGTTCAGTAATAGGCTCTACAGTTGCTGTGTGACAGTGCAGAGGTGTGTGTGTGTGTGTGTGTGTGTGTGTGTGTGTGTGTGTGTGTGTGTGTGTGTGTGTGTGCGTGCGTGCGTGCGTGCGTGCGTGCGTGCGTGCGTGCGTGCGTGCGTGCGTGCGTGCGTGCGTGTGTGTGTGTGTGTGATGTATGAGTTTTGTTTCCATTATACAATCATAACCAGCTAAACCCCATAGTGCTCACCGCTAAACCACTGCTGACAAGCCTGCGCCTCAGCACATGAGCTGATGTGCTTTCAAATTCAAATTCTCTTCTCCCTCGCCTCTTTGTTTTTTCTCCCTCCCTTTCACTCTCTCCCCCGTCATTCCTTCTCTCCTCTGTCTCACTATCTCATACACTCAATTTCTTCTCTCTGCAACATGCATACACTCTCTCTCTCTCTCTCTGACATTAGCTCTGTTTCTAGTTTCTTCTCTCTCTCTCTCTCTCTCTCTCTCTCTCTCTATCTATCTCTCTCTCTTTCTCTCTCTCTCTCTCTCTCATCACTCCTCTTTCTCCATTTTATGTACTCCCCCTCTTCCTCCATCCTCCCTTCCTTTCAGTCCCTCACTCTCTCTCACCCATAAACTCACTCATTAACTCAATCTCCTTTCCTCCTCATCTCTCTATCGCCCTCTCTCCTTCTCCCTCCACCTCTAAATCCTCCCTCCCTCCCTCTGTTTCTCTATTTTTTTCTCCCTGCATTTTCTCCCTCCCCCCTCTTCTGTTCTTTATTCTTTCTTTCTCTTACCCGCTCTCTTTCTCTTTTCGTCTTGCTCACTCACTAACTCACAGGGGAGTAGTCTATAGAGTCTGATGGCGTTTGCCTCCCCCGAACGACATTAATCCGGCAGCGGGCCCTAAATGGTTAATCAGCTTTAATTGAATTCCTCTCGTTAAAGATCCCGCTGCCATAGCCTGAGGGGGCTGCGCGTGCGAGGCCTCAGCGAAACACACCATTAGTGGGGTGCCGCTCCGCTCCACTCTGCTCCGCTCCGCTCCGTTCCGGCGTCTGTTCCTCTCCATTTCCATCAATCTACAAACCCAACCCCCCCACCGCAGCCCTCCCCCCCACACCCAAACGCAACGAGTTACAACTCCAGATTAGCTGGTACACCCTCAGAGTCCGTCACGGAGCAGAGAGGCGCTGGCTCTGACGCGTGGTACGCCACGTTTGCCGCATATGCTGCTGCCATACCAAATGGCGATAGATGTCACTTTGTCAACGCAACGCCGGGCCTTGCGGGCAAGGTCCTGATGGTTCTATCTCTCTCTCTCTCTCTCTCTCTCTCTCTCTCTCTCTCAAATTCAAATTCTCTCCCTTTCTCTCCCTTTCTCTCGCTCTCTCTCTCTCACACACACACATACACACACACACAACTGGGCTTCCAATGAGGCTAAAGACGCTGGGACTCCGTTCCTACCATCGCTGATGCCTCTGCTGCAATCACGGTAGCCTACTAACAGCCTGCAGACTTGTGAGGGATATTGTGCGTTTAACGAGATTTTTCACTGCTTGTGAGATTGCCACATAATCGAATGAACAAGGAGTTGCTGACAACTTCCTATTGGTTTGTTTTAGTTGCCCTCAGCAGGCACACACACACACACACACACACACACACACACACACACACACACACACACACACACACACACACACACACACACACACACACACACACACACACACACACACACACACACACACACACACACACACACACAAGCAAACACTTGTCAGAGCATGAAAACTCTTTGAGAGATGGGCCTCTGCTACCGACACTGACAAACAGCCACACCCACACACACGCCCACACAAACCAAACATACACAGACACAATGGCTCAGCACAGGAAGCTCAGCACATTGGCTAACCAAAGGATGCTATATTGCCAACACTGTGTATGCATGTGTGCATGTGTGTGCCTGCCTGCCTGCCTACGTGTGTGTGCGTCTATGTGTGCGCGTGCATGTGTCTGTGCGTTTTCAAGCATTTGCAGTCTGCCAATCTTATTTTCCTGTACGCATTTGCAGCCAGTAAGCTATCTCAGGATGGATTGTACTGTGCACAGGTCAGACAGACACATTGATGGGCAGTGCAAGGGTAGTGCCACAGCGTGCAGTGAAAGAGAGAGAGAGAGAGAGAGAGAGAGAGAGAGAGAGAGAGAGAGAGAGAGAGAGAGAGAGAGAGAGAGAGAGAGAGAGAACTACAAGGTCGGACAGGTAAAAGTCATCTAGAGGTGGCTGCCTTTCCAGCTGCTTGCTGCTGCTGCTGCTGCTGCCACAGTGTGAACACGTGGTAAAGGTGAGGACACACTGTACAGGTGAGAGGGGAAGACCCTGCTATAGGGGGATCCAAGCTCAGTGGGATCCTTCTGATGCTACTGCAGGTCTTCATAACAAACTGTGCCCACACACACACACACACATACATATGCATGCACACACAGACATGCATGCACCCACGTACCCACGCATGCACGCACGCGCACACACGCACACACGCAAACACGCACACACGCACACACACACACACTCACACATGTACACACACACACAGACACACACACACAAACACACGATTTCCTACTGCCAAACATAACATAATCATCTATCCTGCCAAATACAGCTGCCCTCCTCTCTTTCTTCATGAAAAACACGACCCTCTGCATTATCATACAGTACACAAGCTCTCCACAACCGTCTTCATCAACAAAACTCCAACTTCCAACCAAGCACCAACTCCCTCTGAAAAATGAAAAATCACACTGATATAGTACACCCACTTCACCAAATGCAACTCAATAACATACCCAAAGAAATAACTACCCCAAAACACAAAATCATAGCCACACTCTCTTTACCTCACTTCTTTACCAAGCCCAACTCAACTACCTCCCAAAATAAATCTACAGCTAAAAAATCAAAGCCAAATTCAGATTCCCTCCTAACCAAATAATTCATAATTATTATTTGATGATTAATTTTATTGCTGCTCTGCCAAAATATCTAGAATTGTAGGCTACTTGTTTTATTTCACTTTCAGTGTTTTGCTTCTGTTCTTCCACTTCGTAAAATCTGAGTGGTTTTCCTGCTGCATTTTCGACGAGCAGACTGAACCTGCTACTCTGCTGTTCTGCTGACCTGTTGACGTGTTGACATCTTGCTGTGGTTTCATGCTGCCTGTGACATGAATATAGCCAACACGAGATACACAGATACTGTTCTTTCTCCAAAACAGGCCAGAGTTATGCTGCCGTCAAGAAAACCGACAACTGCTGGTTTTGCGAGTTGATGCCACCTGATCCCAGCCCGTTCACTTTGCGTGAATATGTTATTGCCTTTAAATGTGTTCACAGTCTGGTTTAATTCTAATTTTCATGTAATTTAGCAGTCAGAGAACCCGAAGGTTTTTTTCAGTTCTGTGGCTACTGGTCTTCTCTGTTGCTTTTGTTTTATCTCTGCAGTGTTTCTGTTGTTTTGCTCAAGCAAGTGTGTTCCAAGGCTGGACTTGTGCGAGTCAGACAACCAGACATGGCATACTGAGAGTTTTTTTATTTTCTCCTTGAGTGTCCTACTGTTTTACTATGCAAGTGATCAGCTAATTTAGTGCATTTTTGGGGAAAGTTATCAATTTAACCCAGAGTAATATTTTAACTATGTTGTCATGATTTCGGGTATTTGAGGGTTATTACTGCCTATTTATTTATGTTTTATTCCTGTTTACAACAGTCTGGTCATTCACTTGTTTTGTTTTTCTTTGAAGATAAGAAAAAAAAATCAATTATCTGAGGGAGGATTGCCAAATCTGATTGGTTTTCCTGCTGCATTTTGCAGCTGACCAATAACTGATTGACCATACTGTAGAGGAGTTTCAGAATAAAACTTTCCCTATTCCTGTGTTCCAATTAGTTGGGCCCAGGAAGGTGCATGTTTACTCTTACTGCTCTGATATCTTGAACAGAGTTGGTGACACTGCCATTGAAGGTCACCCAGAACACATTGTTCTTGATTCCAGAAACATCCCTAGGCCTATGTTCTATCCATAAGCGATATGTGTTTTTATGATTTGACATGGGGACGACATCTTCCTTAACTAACATCATACATACGGTTGTGCTCATATGTTTACATACCCCAGCAGAATAAACGCTTTCTTCGCGATTTCTCACAAAATATGAAGGATTACACAAAACCTTTTTTTCACTCATTGCTAGTGACTCCCCTGAGTGGCTCAATGATGTTGAGATCAGGAGAGTGAGACGGTCGCTCAAAAACGTAATTTTATTCTTTCTGAAGCTAGTGACGGGTTGATTTGGCTTTCTGTGTTGAAATATTGTCATGTTGGCATGTCCAAACAATGGACCATGTGCAGTTTCAAGGCTGATGTGTGTCAAGTTTCCTCCAGTATTTTTCACAGGGCAATGTATTCATCATTCTGCGAGTATGGATCAAAAGTATAATGCATTTGTAACTCAAATGTCCCCATGAAATCAGTGGTCCATGACCATGTTTCACAGAAGGGTATGGTGTAACTTTCATCATAGGCTCCATTGACTGTTCTCCAAATGGTACTGTTAATAGTGGCCTAAAAAAGTTCCATATTGATCTCATTTTTCCAAATGACTTTGTCACAGGCATTTTGATGCTTCTCACTGTGCTATTTGGTGTATCATATGCAAAATAACATGTTTGCATTTTTGTGGTAATGGCTTTCTCCTGGCAACCCCCAACAGCCCATCTTTCCTCAAGTGCCTCTTTCCTGTACAGTTTAAAACATTTTTTCATGTTGTCCTATATTTCACCTGAAGTTATTTTTTGGTTGTCCTATGCCTCCTGAACAATTTCCCTTGCAATGATCATTGCAATGCAATGATTCCCTTGCCCATTGGCTTGATTCCAACCAAACTCCTCATATTGCATTTCTGAATTGAAATTCCAACGGTGCCAACATGACAATATTTCGACACAGAAAGCCAAATCAACCCGTCATTAGCTTCAGAAAGAATAAAATGAAGGTTTTTGAGCGACCATCTCTTGATCTCAACATCATTGAGCCACTCAGGGGAAACCTCAAATGTGAGGTTCCAGCAAGACACCCAAAGATATTATAGGAAACAACCATTCTGCCAGGAAGAATGTGCTGTTTTGTCATCTGAGAACATTAAGAGCCTTATCCACAACTACCACAAACAATTTAGAGCGGTCCCTGATGTTAAACAGGGCCATATTCAGCATCAGAAACTAGGGTATGTAAACTTTTGAACAGGGTCATTTGGGTAGTTTGGGTTGTGATCATGCTTTTGAAAGAGTAAACACAGAATATTGCTAATAAATATCTTAAGCCAGTCACTAGCCATGAGTGAAAAAAAAGGTTTTGTGTAATCCTTCATATTTTGTGAGAAATCGCAAAGAACGCGTTTATTCTGCTGGGGTATGTAAACATATGAGCACCACTGTACGTGTAACCTGAGGAAGACGGTATAAAAACCATTGCCACCATTTTGTCAATCGTCGATTGCCTGTCATTCACCAGATATAGGATGCTGCCTAGTTAGTGAGATGCTGTGAGACGTCTTAAATCTAACAACTTTCTTCCTTTTGCTTTCGTACTTCTGGTCGTGGTTTTGTTTTGTTGACTTTTCTTTTCTTTTATCATTGTTTACTGCATTACTTTGGTGCAAGTTTTTTTGTGTGTCAGTACTTTGTTGTCTGTGTAAGCTTTTGCTACTTTTGCCTGCAACCAAATCTACCTTCAAGTACAAATAAAGTTACCTTACCTTACCTTACTCTCTCTCTCTCGCTATCTCGCTATCTCGCTATCTCTCTCTCTCTCTCTCTCTCTCTCTCTCTCTCTCTCTCTCTCTCTCGCTATCTCTCTCTCTCTCTCTCTCTCTCTCTCTCGCTCTCATTTGACTCGCTTAGACGAAGATGTGGTGTGTTAACAGATTGCAAAGAGAAAGGTGAACCGCCCAAATCCTGTGAAAATGATTTCCTCTCTGCTCTAATCCTCCCTGAAATCATTCTCTGTTAAAGGCAGGATCCCAGCTCATTGTTCAGAGGCAGAAATCTATTTGAAACAGCCTATCAGATGCTGCTTTGGCGAATTAAAAAAGTATGCAGCCAGGCATATAAATGGACATCCCCTACGAGCTACACTACAGCATCCTCTGAGACTATTCTTGGATTGTTACTATAACCACTGAAACACACAATTCTCACATAGGGTTGTGCGTGTGTGCGTGCGTGCGTGTATATGTTTGTACTGGCATTGACACCATGGGAATAATGATAGCTAAACATTTATTTCTTTACTGATTTCAAGGACGTAAGGTATTTCATCCAGCACTCACAATCTCTTGCGTGTTTCCTGAATACCAGATCATAGAGTCCCTAACATGTCCCTTTTGCACACACTAAAGCCTGGCTCAAACTACACGACTATCGCGCCGATTCTCGCCTGAAAACCCCCCTTACGACAATCGCTGGAACGTTACCCCCCAGGACCATCGCAAGCGATTG
>NC_085861.1:26570667-26573167 GCF_034702125.1 Engraulis encrasicolus | reverse complement strand
AGTTTTGGACTTCCCCCCATCCCTCTTTCCACCCACTCCTGCACTGTCTAACCCTCTCCCTCTGCCCCCCTGCCCCTGGGCCCATGCCCCCTGCTGCCTGCTATGTTTTGGACTTAAGTATCCCCTCCACTACCACTACCCCTCACTCCTCCTTCTGCCAACTCCAGCACTGCCCAACCCTTCTCTCCTCCCTTCCTCGGCTCCAGCGACGGTGGGTAGCCCCCCTCTTGCCAGAATCGGGTGCGGCCCATGCCCTCTGTGCCCTGCAATGTTTTGGGCATTAGCAGCACCCACTCTCCACCACCGCCACCAGAACCCCTCACCCCTCCTTCTGTCCACTCCAAGAGCTCTGTCCAACCCTATCCCTCTCTTTACCCCTCTCTCCCTCTGCCTTCAGCTATGCTGGGCAGTAGTGGTGTCAACAATGATCGATTTGCCGATGCAATCCAATGTGGGGCATGGACGATCCAGAATCGATCAGGCAAGTTCCAGAATCGATCCGGCAATTTTTTTACGTTTCAATAACTTCCATGGATATTTCGGGAGCAAATGAATGATGAATTAAATAAAAGCACTTCAAAACATTGCAAGACTGATACAGACTGATACAGAAAATAGCCAATAAATTGTTGCTCAGTATCTGACTACTTGTATTGCCTCATCATGACTGATTAAACATTTGCTTTGCTTTCAGTAGAAATGTATGTGCAATGCATTGTAGAATTGAATCGGATCGGATCGGATCGGATTGCATAGAAACGAATCGAATCGAATCACTACCTTCCGAATCGTGATCGAATCGGATCGTGAGGGCAGTGCCGATCCACACCACTACTGGGCAGCCCTTTTTGCCAGGATGGGGCCCATGGGGCCCCCTCTGCCCTGCGATATTTTGGACTTCGGTAACCCCTCACCACCACCACCACCACCACCACCATAGTCTTCACCTCAATCTTCTGGCCTGATCCCTGACCCTTCCCCATCCTCCTCCTCCATCCCCTGCTCTCTGCTCTCTGCTCTCTGCTCCAACCATGCCATGCGGCCCATGCCCATGCCCATGCCCATGCCAAGACACCCAGCTGCTGGAGTAGCAGCCACTATGATGCCCGTGTCCAAGCACCAAATGCAGCATTTGTGCCTCCACCAGTCGATGCCAACCCCCTCCTCGCTCACACACAAACACACACACAAACGCACGCACGCGCACACACACACACACACACACACACACACACACACACACACACACACACACACACACACACACACACACACACACACACACACACACACACACACACACACACACACACACAGCCAACCAAAGACAGCCAGCTAGCCGGCCTGACACACTGAGAACCAGGCACACTGCCACAGACCAAGGCCACAGGGGGGCAACTGTTTCCAGGTTGTGTGTGTGCCTCTGACAGAGGGGCAGGGATGGGTACAGGACGGTAGACAGTGAAGTCGCTATGGGGATTCAGGGAAGGGTACTGAATCAGGGCAGGCGGACAGTACACTAGCGGAGGTGTCTTTGAAAGAAGCCGAAAACCACCGGATGCCACAGATCATGATACTATGAATTAATGAATGCAAAGTGCAAAGTGTGTGTGTGGGGCAGCCGTGGCCTAGTGGTTAGAGAGTTGGTCTTTCAATCTAGGGGTTGCCGGTTCGGATCCCCTCTGACCTCTCCCTACACCTCCATCCATGGCTGAAGTGCCCTTGAGCAAGGCACCTAACCCCACATTGCTCCAGGGACTGTAACCAATAATAGTTGTAAGTCGCTTTGAACAAATGAAAGCGTCAGATAAGTGAAATGTAATGTAATGTAAAAAGTGAAAGCCCAACTGGGAAGCTCCACCAACTCCCATTGTCATTGTGACACAGCACTCCACAGCACACAAGTCTTCACTGCACACTGCACACTGCACACAACAAAATTGCATTTGTGCCTCAGCCGTGCAAGGGGGCAGCCCCCAATGGCAACTCAAGGGAGCAGTGCAGCGAGACGGTACCATGCTCAGGGTACCTCAGTCATGGAGGAGGATGGGGGAGAGCACTGGTTTACTCCCCCCACCAACCAGGCAGGTCAGGAGTCGAACCGGGAACCTACAAGTCTGACACCCTAAACGCTTACCTATGACCCATTACATTTAGCATACACTTACAAAGGGAAATACAGCAACAACAACAACAGAATCCATAGCATACAACAATAGCAAATTCAAAGTGCAGAGGAAATGCACAGAAAAATAAACCACTGACAGCATCACCATAGGGGGTTCTACTGTATTTGGATTAGGAGTGTAATTAGGAGCATTGAAAGATGGCTGAGGTGTGTGTGCATGTGTGTGTGCGTGCATGTGTGTGTGTGTGTGTGTGTGTGTGTGTGTGTGTGTGTGTGTGTGTGTGTGTGTGTGTGTGTGTGTGTGTGTGTGTGTGTGTGTGTGTGTGTGTGTGTGTGTGTGTGTGTGTGTGTGTGTGTGTGTGTGTGTGTGTG
>NC_085861.1:26560667-26563167 GCF_034702125.1 Engraulis encrasicolus | reverse complement strand
ACACCACCACCACCACCATAAATACAGTCCACAAATGAAGCCCTTGCGTCAAGTGTTTACGGGCCCTTTCGCGGTGTCAATATGCATTAGCAGCTGACTGATTGCCGTTTGTCTAATGAATCAATCCCCCAACCCACCCCCCCTGCACACCCTACCCCACCCCACTGCCCAACCACCCACCCCCACCCCCCTTCCCCCACAGCCCCCTCAGGCCATTAATTCCCTGATGAGGGGGGTCACTGTACTGGCCCCTGGGAGGATAAATCTATTGCTTTGTACTGTGCTGTGCAGTGCAGTGCAGTGCAGTGCTCCAATCCAGAAATAACTACGTTGGCCCAAATACTACAACTCACATCCACACACACACACACAGGGGATAGGCACAAGTGCACAAAAATGCCCACGCTCAAATGCACAGACACATAAACAGACACGCAGACACACCTAAAACACACACACACACACTACCCTAATTAATGTGTATGTACAAACAAACAAACACAAACACACACACACACACACACACACACACACACACACACACACACACACACACACACACACACACACACACACACACACACACACACACACACACACACACACACACACACACACACGCACACACATAAAAGCTGGTAGGTGTAGGTGTTTTCATGGGCGTCGTTATGTAGAAGATTGAAGACAAGCGTCTGGGGCGAGATGCTGCGTGTTGCTGATGCAGGGCCTTTGCCTATTAATCGCCTGTGTTTAAAGTGTCAGCACACAATTTACCTTATGGCTGCAGATCTACTCTCTCTCTCTCTCTCTCTCTCTCTCTCTCTCTCTCTCTCTCTCTCTCTCTCTCTCTCTCTCTCTCTCTCTCTCTCTCTCTCTCCCGCCCCCAATCACTCTCCTTATTTATGTGTGTATGTAGGCTACTGTATGTGTGTATGTGTTTGTATTTGTTTTACGGTTGTGTGTATTTGCGCAGCGTGATATACAACATAAGAGCACTTCAATCTGTCGTCAAAATGAGATTTTCCCTCAAAGGAAAACACACCTGCAGCAGATTATGTTGTTTTTTTTTTCCTTTTTAACTCCCTTCCTGTTTTGGATAAAAGTGAATTCTGAGACTCAGCCTGAGCTGCATTAACCTGAAGAGACAACATTTACTGTCACACTTAATAATATTGATTGTATCATAAAACACATAGGCTAAATGGCAGCACTCCCGAATTGATGCTGAGAGAGAGAGAGAGAGAGAGAGAGAGAGAGAGAGAGAGAGAGAGAGAGAGAGAGAGAGAGAGAGAGAGAGAGAGAGAGAGAGAGAGAGAGAGGGAGAGAAAAAATCAGAGGGTGGTAGGGCAGAGATAGAGAGATGAAGAAAAAGAAGTTGGAAAAGAAGGGAGGAATGGAGACGAAGGGAAAGGGAAAGAGACGGAGGAAGGAAGGGAGAGAGCAGAAAGGCAGTTTGGCTCCCGACAGAGGAGCTATATATAACACCTTTACAAACTCAACATAAGTTTGGCAGCAACCCGCGCGGTGGACTCATGGCTGGCAGTGCTGCGAAGCTCTCCGTGGGCATTAAGGACATAAACGCTGTGTCGACCATCGCAAATAGGCTGCACACATCCCCCTCCGATAATGGACGGACTTTTATAGGCGCTCTCTGACTAACAGCCCTTTGATCTTGAACACTCCGGAACATTCCGCATCATTCCGCAGGTAAACAAGGCCAGGTGGAAGTGTGAGCGCTGACACATTGATGGGAAGGGAAGGGGGCTGAAACAAGCTGAAACGGCCTATAGGAGACAAAAACAAACTATAAAAAATTCAGGGGGTGTGAAATCACATTGCCCATGTAGCTGCACGCGTCTTACTATTTAGGTACTGCGCAGTGCCCATCAACTGTGGTTGGATGCTATTCAGAACTTCAATGTTGCTGTGTAGCAACTTCCTGTGTAGCAACACCATATTAAAACTTTTTAGTTTATGGCTCATGGTCTGAAAATACCATTCTAATGCACGTGTGTGTGTGCTTGCACAACTTCTAATTAAGTTGTGTCTTGTGTGACTTAAAATGGAGAAATGTTTGCATCATTATATTGCGTAAAGGGATATCCTATACCCTACAGAACTAATAGAATTTCAGTACATATTCATATACAAAATACAAACACTTATATAAATTATAATAATTATTTTTAGTGTCTTTCATGTTTCAGCTCAACATGCGTGAGAATAAGACCATTGTCACAAGACCCGCTCACACATAAATGTCACAGTCAACAGCGGTAAGGAATGCTCCTCACAGTAAAGGGAGAGTAGGCGTCAGAATATGACATGCTGTTCGGTTTCAGTTTATTCGTGCCACCCAAAAAATATTCGAAATCCAAGTTTTCACAGCTTCGGGTGTTGCCTGGCAACCAACACTGCTCTGGGTTCTGCCAATGCAGTGTGTGAGGGGCTATTTGTCCAAATCCATTTGTCCACCGCCATTCTTCTGTCCGAAACAGAC
>NC_085861.1:26553167-26555667 GCF_034702125.1 Engraulis encrasicolus | reverse complement strand
AGAGTTAGGTGCCTTGATCAAGGGCACACCAGCCATGGATGGAGGTGTAGGGAGAGACAAAGGTAGATTTGAACATGCAACTCTCCAATCTTTAGACCATTAGGCCATGACTACCTGACTACTGTTCCAGGCATCGTTACAGGATCTTAATCTTAGTCCATCATGTTCACATCACTGTAAAAAGATCATGATAGGGGAGGGGGCACCCTCACACAGTTGTGTTACATGTAGATTGTTTTTTGGCATCATTATATAGAACAAGTCTGTTGCTGGACCAAGATTTTCGAAAGCGCCATCCCAAGATTGCCAATGGGAAATTGAATTGCAACCAAGTCAGTGTCAAGAACGCTGGATACTAAGGTTCAGGATCTTAAAGCTGCTGTGTTGATACGACTCCATATCCATATTGCATCAAAGAAATAATAACAATTAAGTGTAATCGAGCAAAACACCATTTTGGCATAAACAGTGCTTCCATTGCCGCATAGCATACTGCTGATAATACATGCAGCATCTTCTGATTGCCACTGCCCTATGTTTTAAAACAAATGCAAACTTAGGGACAGTATCTTTGTCCAAATGTTAATACTTGCATTGCAATTACCATTATTCAACCATTAAGTGTCATTTGTTTCTAACAAAGGAAACTGACAGAGACCTGGCAAAATGTTTGTGAAAAACTAAAAACTAAAAAGAGAACCTCACTGTTTTCACCTTATTTGTAGACATCAAAACGTACACATACTGTAAGTCTAAGGTGTCCATAGGTCTATTATATTGTAGTCCAAACTCTGACACACACGCACGCACACACACGCACACATGCATACTGTGCGCACACTCGTGCACAACACACACACACACACACACACACACACACACACACACACACACACACACACACACACACACACACACACACACACACACACACACACACACACACACACACACACACACACACGTGCAAGGCCCTTGGCGGAGTAGAAAGCTGGCAGAGAGAGGGGGACATATGTGGCCTCTGTGGCAGGCCAGTTGACGGCGGTGGCAGAATTAAACCCGCCGCTCTGCTCATGGCAGCTGCCAAAGTCAACCCTGGCTGTGGCAGCCATGACTCTGGCTATGGTGCCCACCATCCTGGCGACACCCAGTGTTGCCAGATGTGTCTGATCAAATTCCGCCCAAAAGATGCTGAAAAAACGGCAATTTCAACAAATTGCATTGGTTTCTTTGGGCATAAAACTGCAGAAAAAAACGTCAAATGGCTGATTTTTCCCGTTTTTACCCGCAGATGGCTATCCCAAGCAGCCCAATTGGGCGGGTGACCACCAAATCTGGCAACACTGATTTTCCACCCGCCCATGTGGCATTGGACTGGCACTAGGATCTCTCACTGCGTTCTGTATAGGCCTTCTAATAGCAATATCAGCCCCACACAGTACATTTTAATGTGCTATTTTAACACTTAATACTTAAATGTTTTGGGTGTTACATTTTCTTCTCCACATGTACAGTAGATATCAGCCGTAGCATACAAATAACTTCATGTAGACGATGCCTGCCTTTGCTTATCAATATCAGACCTGAATATTACTTTACCGCTGTGCTGGGCCCTTTGCACGCCAAAGCAATATTATCCAGCCTAGAAATATTATTTCTGGTTCTGCCTCGCAATATCAAGCCATGGCCTTGCCTCCTAGTATTACTCTAAGCACTGCTTATGAAAGCTCAGCCCTTGCCTTGCCTAGCAATATCAGCTGCCTAACGCAGCAGGTGCTGAGGCAGGCAACAGTGTATTTACCTTCACAGGTAGGATATTTGTAGATGTGAATATCATCTGTATACAATACGTATGCGTGCAGAGGCGATTCTGGGGTAAGTTTGGGCCCCAAGCAAAAAAATCAAAAGAATGAACATTCGCAACAAATCGCCACTACTGTAGTTTAACGTTTTAACTGTTACTCAAGATACGCCTCTGTGTGCGTGCTTCTGGACATCCCATGTTAATTTATCCCTATAACAGAGCCTCTTACATTAGCCCTCATACCTTACTGTCACCTAAATAGTAATGACCTTAGCCTAATTGTGCAGCCTATGTTATCACCTTACCACCTCAACATTTTAATGACCAAGTCTTAATCTGTTACGTAAGGCTCAAGGATCGTACCAGGCTCAAGGCCACTAGTGACAGAGCCTTCCATGTTGCTGCTCCTATTCTTTGGAACAATCTGCCTGACCACATCCAGAATGCCCCTTCACTGGCCATGTTTAAGCAACACCTTAAGACACACCTCTTCCTGGAGGCTTATGGCTGCTAGTTCCACAAGCACTTTCACCCACATGCATTCACACACACGCTGATGTGCACACACACTCACACTTTCCTACGATACTCTGTGAAGCGACCTTGGGTGTTTTGAAAGGCGCTATATAAAACGAAAGTATTATTATTATTATTATTATTATTATTATTATTATCATTATTACTATTATTATTATT
>NC_085861.1:26543167-26548167 GCF_034702125.1 Engraulis encrasicolus | reverse complement strand
TGTGCAACAATTAACAATTACAAGAATGGATAGTATTGAATTATAGCCCTTCTTGTAAGTTCAGGCACGGCCAAATGAACAGTGAGTTCACTGCATAACGTGTTTAATAATTGTGTATATGGAAACTGTAGAACTGCAAACTTTAGAAAATTCAGAGGTCTCCTTAATGCTCGTCTCTAACGCCCCCTTGGGGGGGGGGGGGGGGGGTGTTGACAGACTACTCTAGAACAGGGGTTCTCAACCTTTTTTGAACAAGTGCCCCCTTGGCCTCATCACAAGCCTCCCAAGGCCCCCTTGACCTAATAAGCCTGACAACACCCCCCCATAGTATTAAAAAACTAATTCCCCAATGGCAACTAAGCACCACCTGTATCCTTCTCAACGTCCCCCTAGAGTCCCCCAAACACCCCCTGGGGGGCTGTGCCGCCCCCGTTGAGACACACTACACTAGAACAATCATTGATTGTCATCAACAGCACCATCAGCTGCAGCGGCACCTGAACAAAAGCCCTTCACTTCACATATCATCAAGTCATCCTGGCATGAGGACTGCATACCCCCACCCCCATGTGTTTACCAGAGATTCTTTAAGTATATAGAGATATGCCAATGTAACAGGTTGCTATGGGCACCTAACATGACCAGGTTCCGGTCTGCCTAAAGGGGCGTGTCATAATGCTCCAAGAATGAATAGAACATTCCTTAGGTCTGCCTAGGTCTGCCTAAAGGGGGATTTCCCTTGCCTGACTATCATAGACTTGCAATCGAGATTCGATCTGAAGGTGTTGCGTCACTAGGAGGGCACAGCCTGGCTAGGATTCTCCCCCTCCCCCTTGCAATAATAGAACCCGGAAACAATGGGCCAACGGAACCTCTCTCTCTCTACTCTCTCTGTGTTTACTAACCAGATCAGAGTTCTTCAAGTCTATGCGCAGCAATGGTGGTATACAGTAGCATCGTGAGACTGACACGATGACTATAGCAGTAAAGAACAAGCGCAGCACTTTGCACACCTGTGCTTTACTCTGCCCACGCACCTTAATGGTGATGAAAGAAGCTGCTGCTTCAAACACCAGAGACAGTTTTATGAGATTGTAGCAGGTGTGTGTGTGTGTGTGTGTGTGTGTGTGTGTGTGTGTGTGTGTGTGTGTGTGTGTGTGTGTGTGTGTGTGTGTGTGTGTGTGTGTGTGTGTGTGTGTGTGTGTGTGTGTGTGTGTGTGTGTGTGTGTGTGTGTGTGTGTGTGTGTGTGTGCGCGTGTGTGTTCAGCATATGTGCTCCATATGGCCTTACCAGCGTGGTGAAGATGTAGTGGTAATACTCCGTCATCATCCCCATGGCCAGAGCCTGTACAACAAAGAAGCAGAGCACATCAAAATGGTGTTAAAGCACTGCAAATAAGAAAAGAGGCAGAGAGAGAGAGAGAGAGAGAGAGAGAGAGAGAGAGAGAGAGAGAGAGAGAGAGAGAGAGAGAGAGAGAGAGAGAGAGAGACAGAGACAGAGACAGAGACAGAGACAGAGAGAGAGAGAGAGAGACTACTGCAAGATGGAGCTCAGATCAACCATAATCTGTACTGAGGTCTTTTTTTTTTAATCCAACAGATATGACACAGACTGTATGTTTGTCTGTTCTCTGCTCTGTGTGTGTGTGTGTGTGTGTGTGTGTGTGTGTGTGTGTGTGTGTGTGTGTGTGTGTGTGTGTGTGTGTGTGTGTGTGTGTGTGTGTGTGTGTGTGTGTGTGTGTGTGTGTGTGTGTGTGTGTGTGTGTGTGTGTGTGTGTGTGTGTGTGTGTGTGTGTGTGTTTTGGTTTGTGTTTGGTTTTCCCTTCTGATGAACAACACATCTCTTGCCACCCACAGTGCTATTGTCTATACACTATATCCTACCAGTGAACTGCAGTCATCCCTTCCTGAATGTTATCCTTCTCTTATATTTCTCTAGATCACCCTTGAGTGCTTGGTTTAGTATAGCAAGTTTGGCTTGGTAGCTGGTCCTGGGATGCTTTAAGCGGAGACCATGCGGGATGAGATCAGCTCACACACCCTATGTTTATAGGGGGATTCTGCTGGGGTGCTCTAGTGCAGGGTTTCCCAAACTGGGGTGCGTGCACCCCTGGGGGTGTGTGTCCTGCCAAAAGGGGGTGCACGAGCTGAATAGAGCAATGGTGGATATGTGAGTTTTTCTCCAGCATTAATGAACATTAAGTAGTTTTTAATTGTATGGTGAATTGTATGCTGAAGGGTCCATGTGAATTGTACAGTAGACTATTGGAAAAGAGGATTCCCCAAAACAATTGGGCAAAATGTGCAGTGAATCCATACTTGCATGGACATCAGCACACCAAAATATTAGCTTAGGGGGTGTGCGAACCACATCGAAATGTACAAGGGGGTGCACAGGGGAAAAAGTTTGGGAACCACTGCCTAGTGAACAGGAGAGACTCTGCCTGATGAAGGTCTAAGGACCGAAAGCTTGCAAGTCAAGTAAAGCTTCTTTGCACAAAAATAGATCTGAAGTGTGCGGATTGTCTTCTTTTTAAGGAGCAGGTAATGACAGCTGTCAATCACTCCATGAGCTACGTACCTCCCGAACTATGTTTATATAAACAACATTAGTCTATTTAGTGGGGAGTTCCTTTCCTCTTTCAGAAAGTGCTACAGTCGCACTCGAGCAGCAGTGAAGAGCAGCCTTGGTACGGATAATTGTCAGAAGTAATCAGCACAGCTCTCCTGCACTGTTAAAAAACAAAATTTTCCTCAAAGAATCCTGAGTTGAACCTGTGATAGAATCTCTGAATGTCCCCTAATTAACCTATAGGTGCTTGGAAGAACCTTCTTAATTAAGCAATAAGCCATGAGAGGCCGTGGGTTTGTGTTCGATTTATAACGGGTAAGGGGAGTGGGGCACAACGCAAAGAGGAGTGCCGTAAACCCATGGATATGAGCCTGTGTGTGTGCGTGTGCATGTGTGTGTGTGTGCATGTACGTGTGTGTGTGTGTCTGTATGATGAGCTTGTACTGTATGTGTGTGTCTATTTCTGTGAGTGAGTGAGTGAGTGAGTGAGTGAGTGAGTGAGTGAGTGAGTGAGTGAGTGAGTGAGTGAGTGAGTGAGTGAGTGAGTGAGTGAGTGAGTGAGTGAGTGAGTGAGTGAGTGAGTGAGTGAGTGAGTGAGTGAGTGAGTGAGTGAGTGAGTGAGTGAGTGAGTATATGCGTGCATGCACATTTTTCTGTGTGAGTAATGTGAGTAAGTCATTATGTGAGTTCCTCCAGCTGCTTGGAGGGTTCTAATGCATCTACAGTGCACTACGCTGCATCACACCACTACAATGCCCACTGGCTACATCATGACAGTGGAATCTGGATGAGCCCATACACACACATGCACGCACGCACGCACGCACGCACGCACGCACGCGCACACACACACACGCGCGCACACACACACACACACACACACACACACACACACACACACACACACACACACACACACACACACACACACACACACACACACACACACACACACACACACACACACACACACACACACACACACACACACACACACCTCTATGTCTGTCCGCCTGTCTTTCTCTCTCTCCCCCCCTCTCTCTCCCTCTCTCTCTCTCTCTCTCTCTCTCTCTCTCTCTCTCTCTCTCTCTCTCTCTCCCTCTCTCTCTCTCTCCGTCTGCCGCATGGCCGTACTTCAATGCAGAGCCCCTCCGTCAGCCTAAGTGCGTGTGACAGTGAGGAAGTCTTCAAACCCTCTCAAATGACTTCTAACAGAGTTTTAGAGGAGGGCAGCCATGGTTGGTGGGGTAGAGGGCTGTATATCAGACAAAAACAGTCTAGTGGATCATTGCTTCCCATTAGCGCTACATATCTCACATGCCACCGATGATGAGTCTCCTTGACCTTCATTAGCAATCCACAAGTCTGGGATTGATTAAAAAGTCCTGCCAGTCGAGAGAGTGTCAGAATGAATCATGCTATCTTTAAATATTTGATTGGGCCTGTGAAATGAAGGAAACATGAACGCTGGCTAATTATGTTTCCCTTTGAAATATCAGCGCGCTTCTGCCGCGCCTGCACATGTGAAGATACTACGTAGAAGTGTGTGTGTGTGTGTGTGTGTGTGTGTGTGTGTGTGTGTGTGTGTGTGTGTGTGTGTGTGTGTGTGTGTGTGTGTGTGTGTGTGTGTGTGTGTGTGTGTGTGTGTGTGTGTGTGTGTGTGTGTGGTAGCTGCACATTTGAAGATACAGCAGCCCCTACAGCAGTCACATGGCGAACATGCAGTGTAGGGTATGTGTGTGCGCACGTGTGCATGCTTGCGTGGGTGCATGTGTACGCATGTGTGTGTGCATATGCATGCATGTGTGTGTGATTCATCTCTATCAGTACTTATGCTGGCAAAAGACCCATGGTCTTAAGCACATCAAAAGCATCAAATGAAATGTGTAGTCGTGATGTGTGAAGATACATTTACTATCACGCTAAAAGGGAAATTTCTGAACATAATCCATCAAATGGAAATGTGTCTTTGTGGTAAAGCTGAAGAAACTGCTATGCTGTTTAAAATGCTGTTTTTCTGTCCGTCTATCCTATCGCTTCGCCGTTAATATTTTTAGTGTTACGATGTGTCTGTGTTATGTTTTTGTGTTTGTGAGTGTGTGTATGTGTGTTTCAGCCTTATTTCTTCTCAGCCCTTACCTGTGTGTGTGTGTATGTGCCTGTGTGTGTGTGTGTGTGTGTGTGTGTGTGTGTGTGTGTGTGTGTGTGTGTGTGTGTGTGTGTGTGTGTGTGTGTGTGTGTGTGTGTGTGTGTGTGTGTGTGTGTGTGTGTGTGTGTGTGTGTGTGTGCCTGTCTCTGTGTGTGTGTGTGTGTGTGTGTGTGTGTGTGTGTGTGTGTGTGTGTGTGTGTGTGTGTGTGTGTGTGTGTGTGTGTGTGTGTGTGTGTGTGTGTGTGTGTGTGTGTGTGTATCTGTGTGTGTTTGTGTGTG
>NC_085861.1:26525667-26538167 GCF_034702125.1 Engraulis encrasicolus | reverse complement strand
GCAGTTGCAGCAGAAGCCACGGTGAGGACACTGCTTCACGATCACCGCTATCTATGCATCACACCAGGCCATTACCACCATCTGGGTGCTGCTGGAAGCTAGCTAGCATGCAAACACTGCAGTGCCCACTGACCTGTAAACTCACTGGGTGCATGGGAACGGCATGAGACAAGCAGGATACTGCACTACTGATGTGTCATTGCAGAAGCACCGTAATGCAATGCAATAGTGCATTATTTTCATACATGTATACTGCCCTAAATTTTCAGAACGCAGTATAATTCTAAATGGCAAACTGAGAAAAAAGGCTTTAAGTATTTTATCTCAATTTGTAGTTCAAATATTGAGATTTATTTATTTTTTTCCAGAAAACATTGAGATTTTGGGGGAAAACGCTGAATTTCAATTCATCGTAATTTGATCGATGAGGTCAATCAACTAGTAATACACTGATTCTTGAGAAAGCGGCTAAAACATGTCTCTGCAATAAACTGCCAATTCTGATGAAAATAAATTATATTTTCATGAACAAAATGAATGCAGGTAAAGACCCAGGGGTCTGTTACACAAATGTACAGTCGTTTGAAATATTTAAGTGTAATTTTATTACTTTTCATGGCTATAAACCTGCCCAAACCCTGTAAAAACAGCTGTCCCAAGGAAAGACATCATCATTTCAATTGACTTAAAATGTAAAAATCACTGATATTATTGAATAATATCACCATGATGTGAAAGTCCATATTGAAGTGGTTCTGCAGATATGCACATAGTGTGTGTAAAGCAATATTTACTACTATTTTCTGATTGCTCAAAGTCTGTCCAGCATATTAGTCACCACCGTCAGATTTTTTTAAAAAGACAATAAAATCAGGTATGCACAAGGTCATTGTCATTACTTAGGACCCCTTTTCAAACCTTTAGCTCTACTGAATACTTCACCATCACTGAAGCTCCTGTAAGTTTACTAATTTCTCCTCAATTTCTTAATTTGTTTGGACACTGGTACTGTCCCAACCATAAACTGTCAACACCGTCGCGGGGTTTTAATACTATTATGTTACATTAATGTTTAATTATATATACTTTTTCAGAAGCGGCATGAAGCCCCTAAGAAACAGAGCGAAAAGGAAGTGGCTAATGTGAGCAAAAAATGCATAATATGTAAAAGAGTGTTTTTTTGTCTCACACCGTCAGATGTCATCACCGTCAGATTTTGTTCATCATCTTGTTCCATATTTTTCTAAATTGTGCTGATTAATGAAACATTACCAGACATGTTAGTAATAATTGTGACCCAAACTTACACTCCAGCCTCCACTGAGGTGCATTTGGAGGGTTTTTCGTCACAAAACCTGACGGTGGTGACATCTTATGTAGTTCACAAAAAAGCATGTGTTTTACATGTTTTTAACAAGTTTTAAGAATATGCTTCCAATAAGTATCTACAATTATGTTGAATTGCAAAAGTAATTCACTTAAATACAGAAAACGTATTTTTTAATTTCTAATTCTGTCTGACGCTGGTGACAAAACCAAGAGCGAGCCCATTTTATGAAAAATGTAAAACATGGGGAGCTTGGCCAATACATTCACTGCCCAGCCAAGACCTTCATCTATGATAATACACCTCTATATTTTGGATTTGAACAACTTAAAACCTGTTTATGCCACATTTTCAATAATCTAGGTCTACTTCCTAGAGTATCTAATAAATGAAGAAAAAAACACATGCACAAACATACTGTGCACACACAAAAATAAAGTGTTTATACTAGATGTCATTGACTTGAGAGGGGTATTTATTTTGCTAAATGTAGGTAATAATTAGGTCACTTTCAGCACCTTCAGATTACTATCACCACCGTCAGTTCTTAAATCACCACCGTAAGAAGGAGTTTTGGACATTTTAAATGAATGTGCTTACAAAATTTTCCTTTGGAGTTGTTGAATTATCAAAGTAATAGCAACTTTAAGCCTACACGAATATTTGTGAAATTACAAAAAAATGTTTGATCTATTTAGGCATTAAGTAAGCCTTGTCTGACAGCATATATTTTTAAATTAGAACACATGAAGCAGTATTAAAATAGAATGAAAGTGAATTTTCAACATTTAAAGGCGTATGTGTGAACCAAAAAACATGCACAATCACTTAAGAACTCCAGATACATATGCAACCAAATCAATACACTTTTTATTGCTTTTAATTGTGTCTGACGGTGTTGACAAAAAACAAGGTATGATCGGAGGAAAACCTGATTTCTGAAAAAAAAATCAAAATGGGGAGATTGGCCTTGTGCATTTCTGAAAAGCCAAGACCTTTGTCTACGAGGATATACCATATTATTTTGTAATTCACTTTGTTTTTTTCTTTCAAGATTACAACCTGTTTTAGCCACTTTCTCAAGAATCAGTGAATAAATGAATATGGATAATTTGCATCCCTAGTCCTGTGTCCTACCCCCTGCCTCCTGCTTCCTCCCCCTGCCTCCTATCTCATGCTGCCTGCCTCATGTGTCAGTGAGGATAAGGTCTGAGTGGTCTAATGCCTGAAGATTATGATGGTCCAATCTGCACTTAAAGCCGTAAGAATATCTCCTCTTGTCTCCTTCCCTCTATCCTCAGTCTGCTTCCTACCATACCAGCTAACGCTACCTCGTATCCCCTGTCCCCTGCTTGCTATATCTCTGTGCTATGCCTCTGTGTGTCAGTGATGATGTGGTCTCTGAATGCTCTAATGCCTGCTGATCATGGTGGCCGCATCTGTACTTAGTGCCGTATGAATATTTCATCAGATGAGCCGCGTTTATTAGCGGCCTGTCATGCGGCCAGCCTAGCGTGAAGCCCAACAGTCCCAACGGGATAAATAGCCTTCCGCAGGGCCTTCCGTTCGCTCACCCGTCTCTCTGTCCACAACACACAACACCACCAGGGAAACTGACAGGGCCAGTTGTCCTGGGCCAAGGAATATGAGGGGCCCAGAATTTGGGTGCCATTCATAATGAAAGGTGGGGTGCTTTCAGATCATTCTTTCAGTGGCCAGCTCAAAGCTGTCAGTGGCCCGGTGCACCACGCCACATCGCTGAAACGCTCCAGTCAAGCGCATCACTCTAACGCCAAAACGTGCAATCTAGCTGGGATAAATATCCGCCTGTCCGCAACGGTCTAACGCACCTCAATGAATTCAAAAATGCCTGAAAAGATGGCAGTGAGAAAATATTCAGTAGAGGACAATGTGGTTTCTCTACTGTGTACACAGCAGTGACCATAGTATGATTTCGCCTCTGGTGTGGCGTCTACAGAAATGCACCATGGGATAACAGAGGACCAGGGGAAATGTGAACAGAATGTGATTTTCTTTTTTCAGGAAGCGGTCAACATATAGGGGGCGAGGTTAAAACAGCTCCCAGGCGGGAAGCCATATTTATGTCTCCGATTTATTGTCCAGAACAAAATAGATGAGAGATTAAAAAGCAGTTTCTGGCTGAAGATTTAAAAAAGGCACTGCATATTTTGTAGGACAATCTTGCACACACACACACCACGCACATACGGACACACGCACACACGCACAGACATACACGAACATATGCACACACACACACATTCATGTACACGCCCACACACGCGCACTCACACACACACACACACACACACACACACACACACACACATGCCACACACACACAGAACACACACGTGTGCATTTGTGTGTGTGTGTGTGTGTGTGTCTGTGTCTGTGTGTGTGTGTGTGTTCCACAGGCTGTGGGAGCATCATAACATCTGCTGCCATAGCGGTAAGTGCATTTGTGTATGTGCGCGCCTGTGCCCGTGTGTATCTGTATGTGTTGCATGTTTGCTCTCCAGCACCTTGTCAAAGCTGCTCACAGATGCTGCGCATTAATTAACATTTGTGGGCCATCTTGAAGCGTCAGACTTCATGAGCCACAAGCAGGCCTGCATGGGCCGCAGTAAACACCAATTCACATACAGGCCTATGATATTAAAAACATTCGCCACAATAAACACCAACTCACATACAGGCCTGTGACATTAAAAACATTGGACACAGAGCACACCAACTCTCATATAGGCCTGTGACATTAAAAACATTGGACACAGTACACACCAACTCTCATACAGGCCTGTGACATTAAAAGCATGGGCCACAATAAGCACCAACTGATCCCATGTAGGTCTATGACATTAAAAACACCTACTCACATATAGGCCTATGACATTAAAAACACCTACTCACATATAGGCCTATGACATTAAAAACACCTACTCACATATAGGGCTATGACATTAAAAACACCTACTCACATATAGGCCTATGACATTAAAAACACCTACTCACATAAAGGCCTATGACATTAAAAACACCTACTCACATACAGGCCTATGACATTACAGTAAAAGCAGGCCGGCAATAAACACCACCTCACATCAATGAGGATTTAGGCAGGCCGGCAATAAACACCAACTCAGATCACAAAGACTATGAACAGGTCTGCAATAAACACTTGGTGACAATACATAAATAGGTATAAGTATTGAGTAAATAAATGAATACCACTTCACATCAGTCAGAATATGACTGACAATTAATGCCAGCTCACCTCACCTCATCAGAGAGAATATAAGCAGGTCGGCAATAAACCCTCACTCATGTGTGAAAAGAGTAAAAGCATTCATGGGCCAGACGAAACACCACCTCACATCAGTGAGTATATTCAGACCGGCAATAAACACTCACGAATACAATAGCCTCTACCTCACATCACCAAGAATGTATGCAGGTCTGCCATAAACAGAAAACTGTATCAGCGAGTAGACCTGCAATAAATACTTACTCATATAGTATGTGAGAACATAAGCATCCTGACCCACAATGGATACCATTTTTAACAATGAACAATTTTGCGATACACAATAATTATGTCCAAATGCAAGCTTCCCGAAAATAAACACCAACTCACATTAGTGAGAATATGCACACTACTGGGATGTATATCCTTATCTATCGTAGGAAACTACACAATGTTCAAGTATTACACTGTATTATGTTAATTCATTTACTTAACCTTTTCCGCACAGTAGAAAATACAATATAAGCAGCCCAACAACTCAGTGAACTGATGCGTTACGAAAGCTTGAACTTTACGGGTAGCTTATAGTGTTTTACATGTAAAAAAGCATGTGAGTCAGAAACTAGCAATAAAATACAGACTATATTACTATGCTCACAGAAGTACGGATTTTTTAAAAAACAAAACAAATCACAAAGACATGGAAAACAAAATATTGGACACTGAACAATCCCCATGCATTATAATAACATGATAGTAATATAGGCCTACATATCATAATAACATAAGGTGAGTGTATATAGATATATACACAAGTGCTATTGGGCTCTTTTGTGTGGATTTATTTCACTGTATTCTCTCCAATAAAATCCTTACAAAAGAAGATGAAAAGTGTAATCTATTCATCCACCAGGATTTCAGGCATTATTGCAAAACAAAATCACTTCACCAAAACAATTACAGATAGAAAAGGCCAAGCGAGAGAGAGAGAGAGAGAGAGAGAGAGAGAGAGAGAGAGAGAGAGAGAGAGAGAGAGAGAGAGAGAGAGAGAGAGAGAGAGAGAGAGAGAGAGAGAGAGAGAGAGGGGATGAGAGAATCGGATGCAGAGGAGGATAGGGTGTAATAAGGGGGATCCAGCTTCAGTAATGAAAAGGACTCCAGTGAATTTTAATCATCACAGGCTTCCAGAGTCCAAGGCCATCACAACACTTACTGGTGACGCAGTAACAACAAAATAAATGACAACTAGTAGAACTCAACTCCAAAACACTTTTTTTCATGTCTTTCACAGGCATCTTTTTAAAGATTTTTTGTGCCTTAGGAAAGTGGAGATTATGACAGGATGTGAGTGTAGGGAGAGAGATGGGGATGGATCGGCAAATGACCCAGGCCGCAATTGAACACGGGTCGCCGTCATAATAACCCAGTGCCCTACCGTTACGCCAGAGAGAGTAGAGAGAGAGAGGTTCCATTGGTCCATTGTTTCCGGGTTCTATTATTGGGGGGGAAATCCCCCTTTAGGCAGACCTAGGCAGACCTAAGGACTGTTCTATTCAATGCTAGGAGCATTATGACACGCCCCTTTAGGCAGACCGGAACCTGGTCACGTTAGGTGCCCATAGAAACCTATTATGTTGGCATATCTCTATATACTTAAAGAATCTCTGGTTACGCCACGGTAGGGCCCATCACGGTCATCTCGATGGTGCTTGCATCGGATAAGTTCATCAGTACTTTTTATACAGTGTTAGCACACAACTGTTAGTTGTCCACCATCCTGGACAACTCTAACAGCAGGAGGTGTGACCAACCTGTCATTATTGGCAGGGAGGTCACACCTCCACAACAACATCAGCTGTTTTTAAAGCACGTCACTCATCAACATCACAGTGACCCTCTGATGAAGACGGAAGTAACACCGTCGAAACATGTCAGGTAAAAGATAAAAACTTTTACATGTCTTAAGGCAAAAGAAAACCCTAAGCGTTTAAGATAACAGTCTGTGTCGGGCACAGGTAAGAACGGAAGACCAGAGAACATCTGTGGAGGACGAGCATGACGAGCAAGAGTTTGACTCTGGAACTCTTGGACCCGGGGCCATCACTCATTACAGCACGGAGGACAGGAGGTGAAGAACAAGAAGAGAGAAAGAAAAGATGGAGGAGGAGGAGAGAAGAACAAGGTGCAATGAGAAGAAGAGAAGAGGGTCGAAAGTAGGAGGGGGGTGACAGGATGAGAAGAAAAGGAAGAGAGGAGGAGGACAGGAGGAGAAGAGGAGGAGGAGGAGGTGAGGAGGACAAGGTGCCTTGGAGGAGAAGAGGACAAGGTCGAGAGAGGGAGGAGGATGAAAGGAGAAGAAGTAGAGAAGGAGGAGAGGAGGAGGAGGTGAGGAAGAGGAGAAGGAGGAGAAGAGGAGGAGGTGAGGAGGACTAGTTAACAGAAACACCTTAGTGGTGCAGCTTGGACACATCCTCAGCAATGAACCCAGAGATCACGGGGTGTTTCGGGTCTTTGATCATTGAACACCCTCACCTGGGCGACCCAGCCGGGGCTGATCAGACCCCGACTTGTGTCCAAGCAGCGCACTAAGCCATGTGTCGCCCCTTTTTATCCACAGCCACCTTGAGGCTCTCTCAGCTGCCTCACAGATGTTTCTGGTGGCTTTCCTTTCTTGAGCACCTCTGATTCCAAGTAGCCTGAGTGACCGGTGCAGGCTCTGTCCTGGAAATCCTCTGCAGCCAACCTCAATTGGCTCACAGCGGGCCCTCCATCCTTTCAGCCTGCAGTCGTCCACCAGCTCCAGGTACTTCGCCTTTTTTCCGCTCAAAGGCCTCCTCAATCCGGTCTTCCCAGGGGACTGTGAGTTCCAACAGCACCACCTGCTTTGTACTCTCTGATGTTAGGACCATGTCTGGCCTGAGTGTAGTGCTGGTGATGTGCTGCGGAAACTTCAATTGACTCCCCAGGTCCACCTTCAGCTGCCAGTCACCCGCTGTGGATAGTAGCCCAGCTGGGACCTTTGGCTGTGACTGAGGCCTCTCTCTCCGGCCCTGACGAAGGCAATGTGTGGCCTTGTTAAGGGCTGGTGCTTGCTTTGCTGGATTCCAGCACAGATGGTGTCCGCTACTGCCTTCAGCACCTGGTCATGGCGCCATCTGTACCTCCCCTCTCCCAGAGCTTTCGGGCAGCAGCTTAAGATGTGCTCCAGCGATCCTCTTGCCGGGCATAGAGGACAAGATGGTGCTTCAGCTAGCCCCCAGCAATGCAGATTGGCTGGACTTGGTAGGACATCATACACTGACTGGATCAGAAACTTGAGTCTTGCTGGCTCTGACCTCCAAAGTTCTGACCAGGTGATCTTCCGAGTCAGTGCATGCTCCCAATTGGTCCAAGCCCCCTGCTGACGCATGGCCACTGTTTTGCTGCGCCGCTCCTCTTCCACCTCTGCCCGGACCTCTCCCTGGACCATCTGCCGTCTGTCCCTCCCCTGCACTTTGTCATAGCGCAGAGTCTTATGGCAGCCTAGTCCTGCTCGCCCAACCGCCACTGAGCCTACTAACACACTGTGCTGCAACCTTGCCTCTGCCTGCTGAACTGCCTCCTGCGCTTTCCACTTCCGTCCCGTCCTGACCTCAATGCCTGCAGAGGAGACTCTGTTGTCGGAGGAGTCCCTGTAGAGTAACACCTCCCTGGCTCTTGTCACCTTGAACTCCTCTGTCAGGCCTGAGAATGGGAGCTGCAGTTTGTTGGAGTGTCCATAAAGGGCAAGGCAGCTCAGACTCTTCGGCAGGCCCAGCCACCTGCGCAGGAACTGGCTGATGTTCCGCTCTAAGGCCTCCACAGTTGTTATTGGGACCTGATACATCAGTAGTGGCCACAGGAGCCTTGGCAGGATGCCATGCTGATATATCCAGGCTTTAAATTTCCCAGGGAGGCCTGACCTGTCCACTGCCGCAAGCCATGTTTTCAGCTCCGCGTGCATGGCCTGGATTGCTGCTGTGTCTCTCAGGGTTGCGTCAAAGAGCTTCCCCAGGCTCTTCACCGGCTTCTCCGTCAATGATGGGATTTGGAGACCGTTCATGTGGAAGCGGAATTTGTCCTCCACTCTTCCCTTCCTCAGCACAAGGGATCGGCATTTTGCTGGCTTGAATGTCATTCTCGCCCAAGATGTTAGCCTTTCGAGACCTTTAAGGAGCCAGCGGCACCCTGGCACAGATGTTGCTGTGACTGTTAGGTCATCCATAAAGGCTCTAATTGGCGGTTGGCGAGTGCCAGATCTGGATAGAGGCCCTCTACATTCCACCTCTGCAGCCTTGACAAGCATGGTCATCGCCAGAGCAAACAGCGTCACTGATATGGTGCAACCAGTGATGATGCCTTTTTCTAGGCGGTGCCATGCTGATGTTGTGGATCCAGATGTAAATCTCATACTAAAACTACTGTAGTAGTCCTGTATGAGATCTGTGATCTTCTGCGGGACATGGTGCATTGTCAAGGCTTTGGTCACCAGCTTGTGGGGGATCGATCCGTAGGCGTTTGCCAGGTCAAGCCAGATGACTGACAAATCCCCTCGGTTCTCTCTAGCCTCTCGGATTAGCTGGGTGACCACTCCAGTGTGTTCAATGCAGCCTGGAAAGCCTGGAATTCCTCCCTTCTGCACGCTGGTGTCGATGTAGGAATTCCTCAGGAGGAAATCAGTCATGCGATTGGCAAGGATCTTAAAGAAGATCTTGCCCTCTACGCTGAGCAGTGAGATGGTACGGAACTGCGAGATGTCACTTGCATTTTCCTCCTTTGGTATCCATACACCTTCGGCATGCCTCCACTGCTTGGCTACCCTCCCTCTTCGCCACACTACCCTGATGATTCTCCACAACCTCTGCAGAAGTCTTGGGCAATGCTTGTAGACTTTGTATGGCACGCCGCTCGGCCCGGGTGCTGCACTTGTCCGTGCAGCCCTGACTGTGTTCTTGACTTCTGTCAGCGTTGGCTCTTTGGTGTTGAATTGGCTGGATGGTAGCGGTGGTGAAATCAGTTCTCTACAGGGGCCCAGGTCTTCCTCTCTCTGCCGGTCGCTGTAGGTTTCAGAGAGGTGGTGATTGATGTCATCCTCTGGGCAGGTAAGGATTCCACTCCGCTTCTGCCCTAGCAGCTTCTTAGTAAACCCGAAGGGGTTGGCTATGAAGGCAGTGTGCTTGCGGGCCCCTGTCTCTACCCTTCCTCCTGTGCCACTCAGCGCGACGTAGTGAGATGAGCTTCTTCCTGAGGATAACTCTGAGCTCAACCAGGGCGGGCCTCTCTTCCTCGCTCGCCTTCTTGAAACGCTTTTTAAGGGCTTTCAAGTCTCTCCTGAGTGCGGTGATCTTGTTCTCTCGCCTATTGGGCCTGGCTGCGTTCTTGGCCTTTGGCTGTTTAACACCAAATCGCTCAGCACCGATGCAGACGATGAAGGTGCACATCGTTTGGAGCTGTTGGTCTACGCCCCCTCTCGATGATGCCTCCACAGCACCGTCTACGTCTTCGTCGAACTGGCGCCACTCAGACTCCTTGTGTGCTGCTGGCCACAAGACCCTGCGATGTTCAGATGGATTGTTGGGTGGGGCGAGCTGAGCTTGGAGGTTCTGGACACTGTGGGTTGACTCCGGGTCCTGCTCCTCCTCCGTCTCACCAGGGGCCGTGCTGTGCACTGCCTCTGTGCGTTGCTCTGCTTGCTTCCTCCTTGTACAGCCCATCTTCGTCTGATGGATCCTCAGACCTCTTAGGTTCTTGCAGCTTTTGCCACACATACAGGATACTCTCGTTGTCGTTAATCCGTTGCTCATGTTCTGTACCAGAAGGTCCGTCCGTGTGGGGTGCTCATCCTCCCCCCCTCTCGGGCACCCCTGGGGGTATCTTTCATTAGGGCTTTTCGTAGCTTAGGTGGGTGCTCCCTCACTGCCCCGGTTGCCGTCTCTCCGAGCTGTCCTCTGTCTCTCCAGACGTCACTACACTGTTCGTAGTTGTCATCCAGTCTTTCCCGGAAGTCACTGGCTGTGCCAGAAGACTAGTTAACAGAAACACCTTAGTGGTGCAGCTTGGACACATCCTCAGCAATGAACCCAGAGATCACGGGGTGTTTCGGGTCTTTGATCATTGAACACCCTCACCTGGGCGACCCAGCCGGGGCTGATCAGACCCCGACTTGTGTCCAAGCAGCGCACTAAGCCATGTGTCGCCCCTTTTTATCCACAGCCACCTTGAGGCTCTCTCAGCTGCCTCACAGATGTTTCTGGTGGCTTTCCTTTCTTGAGCACCTCTGATTCCAAGTAGCCTGAGTGACCGGTGCAGGCTCTGTCCTGGAAATCCTCTGCAGCCAACCTCAATTGGCTCACAGCGGGCCCTCCATCCTTTCAGCCTGCAGTCGTCCACCAGCTCCAGGTACTTCGCCTTTTTCCGCTCAAAGGCCTCCTCAATCCGGTCTTCCCAGGGGACTGTGAGTTCCAACAGCACCACCTGCTTTGTACTCTCTGATGTTAGGACCATGTCTGGCCTGAGTGTAGTGCTGGTGATGTGCTGCGGAAACTTCAATTGACTCCCCAGGTCCACCTTCAGCTGCCAGTCACCCGCTGTGGATAGTAGCCCAGCTGGGACCTTTGGCTGTGACTGAGGCCTCTCTCCGGCCCTGACGAAGGCAATGTGTGGCCTTGCTAAGGGCTGGTGCTTGCTTTGCTGGATTCCAGCACAGATGGTGTCCGCTACTGCCTTCAGCACCTGGTCATGGCGCCATCTGTACCTCCCCTCTCCCAGAGCTTTCGGGCAGCAGCTTAAGATGTGCTCCAGCGATCCTCTTGCCGGGCATAGAGGACAAGATGGTGCTTCAGCTAGCCCCCAGCAATGCAGATTGGCTGGACTTGGTAGGACATCATACACTGACTGGATCAGAAACTTGAGTCTTGCTGGCTCTGACCTCCAAAGTTCTGACCAGGTGATCTTCCGAGTCAGTGCATGCTCCCAATTGGTCCAAGCCCCCTGCTGACGCATGGCCACTGTTTTGCTGCGCCGCTCCTCTTCCACCTCTGCCCGGACCTCTCCCTGGACCATCTGCCGTCTGTCCCTCCCCTGCACTTTGTCATAGCGCAGAGTCTTATGGCAGCCTAGTCCTGCTCGCCCAACCGCCACTGAGCCTACTAACACACTGTGCTGCAACCTTGCCTCCGCCTGTTGGACTGCCTCCTGCGCTTGACACTTCCGCCCAGTCCTGACCTCAATGCCTGCAGAGGAGACTCTGTTGTCGGAGGAGTCCCTGTAGAGTAACACCTCCCTGGCTCTTGTCACCTTGAACTCCTCTGTCAGGCCTGAGAATGGGAGCTGCAGTTTGTTGGAGTGTCCATAAAGGGCAAGGCAGCTCAGACTCTTCGGCAGGCCCAGCCACCTGCGCAGGAACTGGCTGATGTTTCTCTCCAGGGTCTCCACAGTTGTAACTGGGACCTGGTACATCAGTAGTGGCCACAGGAGCCTTGGCAGGATGCCATGCTGATATATCCAGGCTTTAAATTTCCCAGGGAGGCCTGACCTGTCCACTGCCGCAAGCCATGTTTTCAGCTCCGCGTGCATGGCCTGGATTGCTGCTGTGTCTCTCAGGGTTGCGTCAAAGAGCTTCCCCAGGCTCTTCACCGGCTTCTCCGTCAATGATGGGATTTGGAGACCGTTCATGTGGAAGCGGAATTTGTCCTCCACTCTTCCCTTCCTCAGCACAAGGGATCGGCATTTTGCTGGCTTGAATGTCATTCTCGCCCAAGATGTTAGCCTTTCGAGACCTTTAAGGAGCCAGCGGCACCCTGGCACAGATGTTGCTGTGACTGTTAGGTCATCCATAAAGGCTCTAATTGGCGGTTGGCGAGTGCCAGATCTGGATAGAGGCCCTCT
>NC_085861.1:26505667-26515667 GCF_034702125.1 Engraulis encrasicolus | reverse complement strand
CAAATCTGCAGGGAAGCCGGCAGGGAGGGACAAAGGGGTCATTTTTCCCGGGCCCTGGTAGAGAGGGGGCCCAAAATTGTCTTTCCATTACATTGAATGTATTGGATGGGAGGGCCCTTTCAGATGACTTTGTCTTGGGCCCAGCAAAAGCTGCCAGAGGCCCTGCAAACCTGTAACATGCATGTATGATTTCGTTATCTCCTCTTACCTGTGCGGTGGTCATGACTACCAGGATTCACACACCTGCTTTGTAATCATAGACCACCGTGAAGTGTGACGTGTAACCATGGATTACATTACAGTGAAAAATTGTTCTTTCATCCAGCTCTGAACAGAAAAGGTGTGTGGCTCATGGATGACTACTTGACTAGGACTGAAAAATTAATAGAAATTAATCAAAAATCATGATGCTGGCCATGATGATTAAAAAAAAATGGAAAAAAATCATGATTTAATTGTGATCGTACAGGGGGCAACCTGCCTTCGGGCGTCCTTGAAGCCAGAGCATGTTGAACAGGCTGACGCTTCTGGCCAAAAATCTGCAGTGTGACCACTTTCACACCACAACTCTACTCACTCACTCGTCATCATCACGACCTTCTAAGCAGATGCTTTATGTATGACCACATGGTAAACATGCAGTGTTAATTCAACACTTAGAAAGTGCTCTGGGAGCAAAAATTGTGTAGAATTAGCACTGAATTGTTTTGACTGTGCACTCACTCCACTCACCTATGCTGCCATCATAGACCAAATATACATTAAAGAGAAAAAGCATTTATTAACCCATTTAAGCCTAAGGCACCAGCAAAAAAGCCTTTTTCGGGAAAAGGTGCCCTCAGCCTATAAAAACCGAAATATCTCGTCCTCCGAAACACATAAAAACATGAAATGAGTTGCATTTAAAAGGTAAGACCCTTATCTTGCATTGGAATGTGTTCATTCAGCTCTAACACACTCAGACTGTTAATAAAAACTCAAATCTCAAAAGCCTGAATGCAGCATCTGCAGTATGTTGCTCCAGGTGCCTATAGGTCAGTGCAGTGTATACGCAGCATCAGGCTTAATCACATCCTGGTGGGCAGGTGCCTTATGTGTGACCACTGCTGCCCTACAAAACAAGAACGCAGTAACTCTGAAAACTGCAAACTGAGACAAAAGGCTTCAAAGTTTCCTATATGGCGCGACAATTGTGTTGTCGGTAAAGTGGTGGTGACACTTCCTGGTAATGTTTTTTTAGAATAGAAATTTAATGCACACAAAAAAACCCGAAAAAACAACATTTATGTGGGCTGGCTCCACAAAATTGAGTCACTGTAGGAGTTACTGCGTTCTTGGCTAGTATTACTGTATACTCCCAAACCATTCCCATTGGAAAGTGCAGCAGTAACTGACCGACTTATTGCGTTTTTGTTTTGCACGACGTAACCTTGAATCCAACACCGCAGTAACTTTTTTTGGATCATTTTTGCACTTTCAAAATGATTTTTCTCCAAAACGGGACGGTGTTGGACCACCATTTTTTGACACAAGACAAATGAGGTAGTCCAAAGCCCATTTCCGATATAATTTTTTTTTCGACCATTTTGAGTTACTGCGTTCTTGTTTTGCACGGCAGACTTCCCCTCACTGCACTCACCTGTGCTGTCATCGTAGACCACGGTGACGGTCTTCCACTTGAAGAAGTGCACCAGGTCCAGGATGGCCCGGCTGAGCGAGGAGAAGTCGGGGTACAGGCTGACGTAGTAGGAGTCGCGGTTGTCCGACACCTGGTGCTTCCACTTGGTCTGGATGTGGGGCACGCCCAGCGCATTGCAGATCGACTGCACGGCATTGGCCGAGGAGCTGTGGGACGGGCCGAAGATGGCCGCCACGCCCAAAGAGAGCTGGTCGCAGGCTGGAGGAGAGAAAGGGTTGGGAAAGGGGAGCGGTAGTGGTGATGGTGGTGGTTGTAGTGGTGGTAGTGGTGGTGGGGATGGGGGTAGTGGTGGTGGTGATGGTGGTAGTGGTGGTGGTGGTGGTAGTGTTGGTAGTGGTGGTGGTGGTGTTAGTGTTGGTAGTGGTGGTGGAAGTGGTTGTGGTGGGGGTGGTGGTAGTGGTGGTAGTGGTGGTGGTGATGGGGGTAGTGGTGGTGGTGGTAGTGTTGGTAGTGGTGGTGGAAGTGGTTGTGGTGGGGGGTGGTGGTGGTGATGGGGGTAGTGGTGGTGGTGGTAGTGTTGGTAGTGGTGGTGGTGATGGTGGTTGTGGTGGGGGTGGCGGTGGTGTTGGTAGTGGTGGTGGTGATAGTGGTGGGTGGTATAGGGAGGACAGAATAGGTGGAGGAGAGACAGAGAGGGTGGAGGGAGGGGGCCAGGGAGGTGAGCAAGGGAAAGTGGAGTGGTAGTGGGAATAGGGGGCATAAGGGAATAGAGGAGAGCAAAGAAAAGGAGAGAATTTAAGGATGGGGGGAGGGGTGGATTTGGATGGTCGAAGAGACAGGAGGAGAGGAATGACCAGAGGTGAGGAGAGGAGTGAATAGGAGTGAGGAGAAGATAGAAGAGAGGAGTGAAGAGAGGTGAGGAGTAGATAGAAGAGAGGAGTGAAGAGTATTAGAGAGCGGAAGGGTAAGGTGAGGTGTGTACGGGTTGCAAGAGAGAAGCAAGGACCGAAGAGTGTTAGGTGGGTGGGAGGGTGGATTGGAGGACAGAAAAGAAAAACCCAAAGAGTGTTCGAGGAGTAGCAGATGAGTTGGCAGGAGAGAGAGAGAGACAGGGGGTGGGGGGGGTGGGGTTGGTAGGAGACAAGGAGAGAGAAGGGACACAAGAGTGTTAGGGCAAGCAGGGCTTTAGGATCTTTTCACTGACAAATAATGTGACACGGAGATAAAGGCGAAAAGCATGGGCCCGGCTGCTACTGCTACGGCTGTGCCTGCTCTGTAAGTAAGCAGCAGAGGTGGAGAGGGATTTGTGAGGCTCCTTGGACGAGCCGAAGACAGCCTCTGCTCTCTGCTCTCTCTCTCTCGGCTGCTTTGCTCTCTCCTCTGCCTGTGCCTGGCTGTCTGGATGGATGTTCAGGCGTCCTTGAGTGAGACACTGAACCCCTAACAGCTCCCAGAGGGACGACTGGATCCTGCTGTAGGGTGTGTGTGTGTGTGTGTGTGTGTGTGTGTGTGTGTGTGTGTGTGTGTGTGTGTGTGTGTGTGTGTGTGTGTGTGTGTGTGTGTGTGTGTGTGTGTGTGTGTGTGTGCGTGCGTGCGTGTGTGTGACTGTGCGTGTGTGTGTGTGTGACTGTGCGTGTGTGTGTGTGTGTGTGTGTGTGTGTGTGTGTGTGTGTGTGTGTGTGTGTGTGTGTGTGTGTGTGTGTGTGTGTGTGTGTGTATGACTGTGCGTGTGTGTGTGTGTATGACTGTGCGTGTGTGTGTGTGACTGTGCGTGTGTGTGTGTGTGTGTGTGTGTGTGTGTGTGTGTGTGTGTGTGTGTGTGTGTGTGTGTGTGTGTGTGTGTGTGTGTGTGACTGTGCGCGTGTGTGTGTGTGACTGTGCGTGTGTGTGTGTGTGTGTGTGTGTGTGTGTGTGTGTGTGTGTGTGTGTGTGTGTGTGTGTGTGTGTGTGTGTGTGTGTGTGTGTGTGTGTGTGTGTGTGAAGCAACTGAGACTGAGAGCCTGAGTTAAGATGGGGAATATAAAAAAAAATCCCTACACTGTGCCTGGAAGAAAAATCTACTCTGTGTTTGCTTTGCTTAGTTGCTTCTTTGTTGGCTGGCTTTGTGGCCACATGATAATTTACTTCTAACTGAAGTGCTACTTTATGTATTATTATCCTGGGAGAAGCAAATGATTTGATGAAAGAGAGGCTTTGAAGACGTACTATGTGTGTATGTGCTCTCTTAGATATAGGTAGGCCTACAGTATATCTGGAGTACATTGTAATGCTTAATACACTGAATCAATGTTGTCCTCATTGAGAAAATGTCATCTGCCATATTTCCCATCATGACGATGGGGTACTTACCGGTATGTGTCTACATTCAAGAAACCAGCCAATGACTGAACAATGTAAAGGCCATCTAAGAATGAACAGTTCAGGCATATTGCTTTCAAATGCTGTTTTCAACAGAATACTATGTACAGTGTGTATACATTTAAATAAAATAATGCCACAATGACACATTCTTCAAAACAGTTTTCTACAGTTTTAGGTGCCAAAAACTACTGCGGTCCTGTATTTTCACAGCTTTCCATGTCAATTTGCCTATTCCGTACCATCCCTCCCTTGCAAGTAAGATAATTCAGAACCAATTGACAAAAGACTGACTGTGTGGTTTAAAGGAATCAGCCTTGTGCTTCACAAACACTACTGCAATCAGAGCGTGGAAATTAACTTCCTGCATTAGCATAATGCTAATGCGTCCACCATGGGATAAATGGAATAATGAACATTACGGCGTGCAGGTAGCAGACAGTAGCACACTGCAGGGAGGAAGTGACAGTCTGCTTTATATTATGGCTGCCTTGACACCGTTTTACATCATGACTGTATGGGTTTTCATTTCATGGATTGTAAGGATTTCACAGCAAATTTCATGATATTGACAATATATTAATGTACTTATAACATAGGATGTATGTACGTAGGGTTGTGTGTATGTATATTTGAGTGTGCAATAGCCTATATGTATATGCACTGTACGTATGTGTATGTGTATGTATGTATGTATGTATGTATGTATGTATGTATGTATGTATGTATGTATGTATGTATGTATGTATGTATGTATGTATGTATGTATGTACGTATGTATGTATGTATGTATGTATGTATGTATGTATGTATGTACGGTATGTGTGTATGTATTGTATCCTAAAATGTTCTTGGATTCAGTGATACAGTGTGTGTGTTGGCTTCATATTTGTATCCGTGGTTGGTTACATTTTATGTTCAGACGCTTCCATCCAAAGCTTTGCCCAGCGGTGTCTCTGTATTCCTTTCAATTGGATTCAGATACATGTACAGTGCAACTGTACATTTGCTTAAATTACCAAGCCAGAATCAAAATTACCCTGTGTGTGTGTGTGTGTGTGTGTGTGTGTGTGTGTGTGTGTGTGTGTGTGTGTGTGTGTGTGTGTGTGTGTGCGCGCGCGCGCGTGCGTGCGTGCGTGCGTGCGTGCGTGCGTGCGTGCGCACGTGTGCATGTGTGCAGTATGTGTGTATATGTCCATTAGCAATACTGCAACACTGATTTCCGTCCCACTATACCTTTCCTGGAGGCTTCGAAGCTGTCGTGGATGTTGATCCTTTGGATATCGTAGGTGAGCGTGGTGTTTGGCAGCAGGGTTCGGTTCCTGTTGATGGTGTTTAAAGCAAACTTAAAGGCGAGTTCCTCAGAACCGGACGGCCCGCTTTCGACCGACTCGAATATCCCCCCTGCAAAAAAATGAATAGAGAGGGATATAGAAGGAAGGGAGGGAGGAGGGGAGGGGATGAGAGGAGAAGAAAAATAGAGAGTGTGCTGTTAGCTTAATCAGAAAAAAGCCCCCATGTCAGCCAGTCTTTCTATCCAACACTGAAATTAATGAAAAACAATTAGATGGAGGAGCGGTACACAAGATTAATCGTCCTTAGGAGGGAATGCATCAAACAGCTGTCCAGCTACACTGCGGAATGCACTGACACACACACACACACACGCACACACACACACATATGCGCGCGCGCACGCACACACACACACACACACACACACACACACACACACACACACACACACACACACACACACACACACACACACACACACACACACACACACACAAACTCACTTGCATGGATGCACAACAACGTACGCACCACATACAAATGGGCTTGGTGGTACACACACAGGCACAAATATGTATTTCCCTTCAAACTCTCTCTCACACACACACACACACACACACACACACACACACACACACACACACACACACACACACACACACACACACACACACACACACACACACACACACACACACACACACACAGCCAAACAAGTATGCGCACAGCACCACACAGAGATGTACTGTAATTGTATCAGGGCCCCAACAGTGGGAGAGAGTGTTTTAAAGTCTTCCCCCCGCAAATGGCGGCGGCCTCCTGTGTGTTCTTTTGACAGAGCGCAGATGAATGAGCGTCGCCACGGCGAGAGGGAGGTAGGACTTCCTGAGATTGATGCCGTCTTATTGGCCAACCAATCAATCAATTAAGCCCACGGGGAGCACTATACAGTCAGCCGGAGAGAGAGGCAGAGAAATTGGAGTGTTTTGTCTAAAGGAGGGCGTATGTAGGTCCCCACTGATTCTCCAGAGTGGGGGGGGGGGTACACATAGAGGAAGAGAGAGAGAGAGAGTGAAAGACAAGAAAGAGAGGGAAATAAAGAAGGGAAAGAGAAAGAGAGACAGTGAACACAAAGAAAGAAAGAGCGAAAGAGAGTGGAGAGAGAGAGAGAGAGAGAGAGAGAGAGAGAGCAAGAGAGAGAGAAAGTGATTGACTGCATGTCAATGTTAAATCAGTGCTTTGTGCTTTATTTACCTTTACTCCAGCAGCATGTGTGCTCAAGGCCTGACCTCTTGCCCTCTAGCTAACACCCAGGAGTCCCTAGCAACACTACTCTACAACATGACCTCTGACCCCAGGTAACACCCCAGAGTGCCAAGCATCACTACAACCTACTGAACACCGAGACAACTCCTCCTCCTAGCCCCCAGGCAAACACTGTTTCACCTCTGCGTTGACCTTACAGTATGTTCGTAAGGCAGCCCAGTGCACAAGACAAATAATAGCACTCTTTGTGGGTGACAATAGACAATTTGGAAATTTAAAGATGTAGGCCTACGATTTGTGACTTTTTTTGCACACCTAAGCTGACAGATGCAATGCCGCTGTGAGGCCGAAACGTCTTGAATAAAGTTAAAGCCAAATGGTCAGTGTGTGGGAGTTTTATAGTTTTATTTTTTCTGAAAATGTACGCCCTGAATTGTTCCTGCCCTGAAATACATCAGAATCAGGGCCGTAACCAGACATTTTCAAATACCGCGGTCAAATACTGCGTGCTGTACTGCATACTCTACATTTAGAATGCTTCAAACACTTCAGTCAAAGTCTTATGTTTGCTTTCATTAATCACTGCCTTGAGGATAAATGGGGGTGGCATATACAGACTGAATTTATCATTGTTGATCATATAGCAATTTTCATCATAGATCAATTTTACATTACTAAAAAAATACAGAGGACATGACCTCTGTGTCCTCAATGGTAGTTACGGGCATGATCAGAATGTCTTTCAGGAGTTGGATATCAGAATGGTAATGACCTGGTGGCCTGTACACCTTGAGCAGTTTTTTCTTTGCAGGTGGTTTCAGGAGGAATCACTTTTAGGCTGTGGAAAAGTGCAATAATGCTGTAATTAAGATCAAGAAGTTTTTATTTTGAAAGCTAATACTAAAGGCGCTTTGACTGATGAAATCCCACTCTGATTACCGTAAGATTCTAAGTCTGGTCCTCCTGCCGACTCATTGGGAGGCTCCACCCCACCCACACCATTCCCTTTCATCGAGCAGGAGTGAGACTCAGTGGAGGCTGAACGTCAGCCATCTATCGAATGAGTGTGTGAGCCGAGCGCGTGTGTGGATGATGCCAAGAGACCTGGGGAGTGCAAAATGGCCTGCCTTGCACCCCCCCCCCCCCCTTTCAGTGCACAATCAAACATTTGGCAGCTTAAGAAGATACACCTTGCACACCTCGCACACCTCGCACTCACGGCGCCTGCAGGCTCAAATCCACCTCAGGTGCTACCTACTGTACATACGGTACTCCCTACTAACCCAGGAGAGACTTCTGCTTTTGTCTCTTTTCAACTCCTTTCTGTGATTTTTTTTTTACTCACTCTTTTTTTGTTACTCTCTCTTTCGTTTTTCTTTTCGCGCTCTCTTTTGGTTAGAGGGTACGTTGTGTAACCTTTGTTCCCACAGAGTACAAGCCCAAAGTAGGACAAATATGTCTGTAGAGCTGTGCCTTTGAGAGAACCTTTTTCTGCTAAGTATGAGCCTTTCTTGTGTGCACTCAAAGAACCCCCTCCAGGGCCACCTGAACAGATCTCTGTGTTTACAGTTTTTCTCGATTGCCTACACACAATTTTCGGAATCGGTCTTCGAATTCTCAAAACTCTACACACAAATCTCCAAACCTCACACACAACGGGCCAAACTCTTCACTACCTCTGAAAAATGCACGTCTTGTCTCAAAACAATGTACTCTCTTCTAAAAACCTCATTTTGTCGTCAAATGACACACACAGACAGTCACTACAATACACATTTGCAGACCCATTAAAACACTGTTGGGCACAGGGTAAAACTAATTTCTCCCAGTAACTTGGGCTTTTTTGTTCTGGATTGCATGGATACTGTGACATAAGTTGGAAAAACTTCATTCCCACAACACACAAACAGAAACAGAAAGATTTTTATGTCTTTTTCACAAAAATAACACAAAGATACTAAAGAGGGTATTTTTCTGTAGTAAAATACTGAAATATTGTTTTGAGACTCAGACTACACATACGTGTATATATTTTACATATTTTTAAAAATATTTAAAAATTGCACTAATGTATTGTAAAATATTGGGTAACCACATGAAAGTTATGTCTTGTATAACATATTTTTGAGTTGAAAAACTAAACAAATGTGTTTTCTCCTTGCATCCACTCATTTTTCATCAATATGACATGCAATGTGTGTCCTTATGGGGTGATGATTTCAGATTGTAAACCGGTATGAAGAGAGTTTGCCCATGTGATGAGGAAGTGAACATAGTTGCAGTTGATTGTAGTGTTGTGAATGACAGTGTGTTCCATGAGAAACCCAGTGTTTTTCTTTATGAAAATTGAGTGTAATCCAGAGAATAGTGTGTAATGGTGTGAAAAGAGTGTGTTTTAAAACTGGAATTTGAGTGTTAAGTAGGAATTGTGTTTAGTGTTCAGTGACATTGGTTAGGGGAGTTGGGAAATGGGTGAGATGTTCCGAGAATTGTGTGTGAAGTACCAGAACTTGTGTGGAGGCAATCGAGAAAAACTGTAAACGGCTACCCCTCTGTCTCTCCTATTGATCCTCAACTGCAACCATGCACAATGAAATGTGGAACACTATGTGTAATGAAGGGGGGAGAGAGAGAGAGAGAGAGAGAGAGAGAGAGAGAGAGAGAGAGAGAGAGAGAGAGAGAGAGAGAGAGACAGAGACAGAGAAGAAAAGACAGAGAGAGACAGAGAGAGAAAAGACAGAGAGAGAGAGAGAGAGAGAGAGAGGGAGAGAGAGAGAGAGAGAAGAAAGAGAGAGAAGAAAGAGAGAGAGAGAGAGAGAGAGAGAGAAGAAAGAGAGAGAGGTAGAGAGAGAGAGAGTGAAGAAAGAGAGAGAGAGAAGAAAGAGCTGAACTGATTTAGTTGTTTCTATGTCTATTGTCGGGATTATTTTGGGGCAGTGGGTCTGTGTCAGTTCAGTTCAGTTCTTACTACTATACGTGTACTGTACAGAACCCACGAACATGTGATGAAATAACAAAGTTCTATTTGGAATAACTGATGCTCTAAGTGTGTTCTGCTTTAGGGAGGCGAGCAACATTTATTATTATTATTATTATTATTATTATTATTATTATTATTATTATTATTATTATTATTATTATCTTTATTATTATTATTATTATTATTATTATTATTATTATTATTATTATGGACCAAAATGCAGGTGTACTAGACACCACACGGCCTGTCATGCAGCCTCAAAAGGGAGCAAGGAAGGAGACTTAAAGGGAGAGACATAGTTCCTGTCTCATTGGTATGCACCCCGAGGGGCAGTCCTAGTTTGCATGTCGTAATGAGTTTGAAGGCATTAATAACCATCAGTTAAGCAGGATGTACTATAATTGGAAGGCTGTGCAGTTCTGGAACCATCTCGTCGTCAAAAAAAGAGAAGGACAATTCCT
>NC_085861.1:26485667-26488167 GCF_034702125.1 Engraulis encrasicolus | reverse complement strand
CGAGGATCAGGAGAGGCCGGCATCCTGTTAATATTAACTATGATATTAATAGAAATTGTTCTCCATTCGGAAAACATATTCCTAAGTAAATCTTAAGTAGAATATTCATATATTGTAGGCTATAAGTCGTTCTCCATTTGGGAATCATATTCCAATTTGCTTGTGGGTAGTTCATGCAATATGCCATGCAAATGAACATCTGCCACTGCTAACTACACTACAAACACCTTTCTCTCCACAACACCATCTGTGATTTAAAAAAATGCAAATAACACTCCATTCAACAATTCATTTGCAGTCCATCTAAATGTAACAATAGGCTACTATGTGTAATATTATGTAGGCCTACATGCACTGCAACCAATACTGACACTAACACAGAGAAAACACATAATGTATTGCTACTCACTTTGTTTCACTGTCTTAAAGGTGCGCTGTGTAGGATGCTGGCCAGATTAGGTATTGCAACCATGCTGCTTATTCCAAATATGCTGCCTAGTGCCAAATTGAATCTTTTCACGGATTTTTACAAAGTAGCCTAATAAACTAATATTTATTAGTATGACCAAAGTACAGTAAGTTTACCAGCTAAAAATGTCTATTCTGTAAATTCAAAATGGCGGACCAAGGAGATGATCCCCCTTTTCATGTATGAAAAGTGCCATTTTCCTAGTTATAATGAATAGGCCTACTTGGAATTTGAAAGTTGTGTGAAGTATTCATGAAAAACTTAACATTTGTGAATGGGCAGGTTGAATTCTGGAAATAAATACTAAAAATATTACCCAGTGCACCTTTAAGGAACTATAAAATTTGGTGCAATTTGTTCTCATTACTGTTGTTCTGGCATAACGTAATATAACACGACTTAACTTAACATAACATAACATAACAAAACATAGCATGTCATAGCATGTCATAGCATAGCACGACACGACACGACACGACACGACATGACATTATTTAACATAACATGCCCTTGAGCAAGGCCTCTTACTCTTATCCTGCACCCTTTAACTAAATAACTACGTATGAAAACTTGGAACCGTCTCTGAACAAGTGCATCCTCTACATGTAGTAAGATGTTATACAATGTCACAACAATATTACCACCTGGTTAAACAGTAGTAGTCTTATAAGCAATTGTTGGTTAACCAAATTAACGACAACAAATCTTGAGCAAGCACTTAACCATAAAAGCACTAATTAAAGCACTTAGCCAAACTCTAAATGCCTGTGTAGTGTAGTGTAGCCTGTGTGCCAATGTGCCAGCTGTTTAAACGCTAATGTGAAACCAGAGTGCCAATGTGCCAGCTCTTTAAAAGTGTGTGTGTAAGTGATGGGCTCCAAGGCCAAGCAAGGACACTTTAGTGAGTCTTGGCACCTCTGCCCATCTTGAGACAGGGTGTGTGTGTGTGTGTGTGTGTGTGTGTGTGTGTGTGTGTGTGTGTGTGTGTGTGTGTGTGTGTGTGTGTGTGTGTGTGTGTGTGTGTGTGTGTGTGTGTGTGTGTGTGTGTGTGTGTGTGTGTGTGTGTGTGTGTGTGTGTGCCGAATGTTGGCGCTGCTCCACTGTGCCTAGCAGACTACACTGACCAGTCTCCTCTGAGGTGTTCTTCCTAGTGTGTGTGTGTGTGTGTGTGTGTGTGTGTGTGTGTGTGTGTGTGTGTGTGTGTGTGTGTGTGTGTGTGTGTGTGTGTGTGTGTGTGTGTGTGTGTGTGTGTGTGTGTGTGTGTGTGTGTGTGTGTGTGTGTGTGTGTTTCTTCCTGGCAGAACACTGTGCTTGAATGACCTGTCCCTTCTCAGAAGTTTAAATTTGGAGGCTGATTTAATCTCCAGCAGTAAATATAGGTCTAGGAAAACCTCATACATTAAGATGTAATAATGTCTAAGACTTCACCTTTGGCTCTGCGTGCTTGTTCACGTTTGCCCATTGTGTGTGTGTGAGTTTGTATGTGTGTGTGTGTGTGTGTGTGTGTGTGTGTGTGTGTGCGTGTGCGTGTGCGTGTGCGTGTGTGTGTGTATGTGTGCGTGTGCGTGTGTGTGCGTGTGTGTGTGTGCGTGCGTGCGTGTGTGCGTGCAGCCTGTGTGTAATACTGTAATAGTTCTATACCTAGTTTTGTTATTTTTTAGTTTTCATCATTACTATGTAATAGTATGTTCTGTGTGTGTATAGTTATATCATGCTTTACATTACATTACATTACATTACATTACATTTAGCTGACGCGTTTAAGTACGGGGTATTGGTTAGAGTCTGTGGAGCAGTGTGGGGTTAGGTGGAAGGGCACCTCAGCCATGGAGTGAGATAGGGAGTGGAAAGGTGGGATTTGAACCTGTAACCCTCTGATCTCCTTAACCACTAGCCCACTGATGCCCCACTTCAGAAGATTGCATGCAGGGTAGCGTCAGACCAAAGTGACTTGTTGAGCTGTCGCGGTTAATGAGGTCATCCTAATAGCAATCACGCCGTCTTTACTTCCAGTGGGGGTTACTATTTATA
>NC_085861.1:26450667-26453167 GCF_034702125.1 Engraulis encrasicolus | reverse complement strand
CCACACACACACACACACACACACACACACACACACACACACACACACACACACCCCCCCACACACACACACACACACACACACACACACACACACACACACACACACACACACACACACACACACACACACACACACACACACACCTCACCACTATAGCTACGTAGCCTACACACCACACCCAGCTGGCCTTTGAAAACTTCATAACTAGAGACTAATCTCCCAATACATACACTCCCTCTGTCACACACACACACACACATGTGCACATACAAGTTCACACCTACAGATCAATAGAAAATAATTAAAACAGAAGGAATCACACACACACACACACACACACACACACACACACACACACACACACACACACACACACACACACACACACACACACACACACACACACACACACACACACACACACGTGCAAACACACGCACGCGCACACACACGCGCGCACACACACACACACACACACACACACACACACACACGCACACGCACGCACACACACACACACACACACACACACACACACACACACACACACACGCACACACACACAAAAGCAGCAGGGAGGGCCAACATTTGACCAACCAGTCTCTAGACTGTATAATCACCCAGCACATACTCCATAATGAGAGCTCATCTGTAAACTGTCAGTGGATTTGGCCGTGATTAAATAACCCTCAGCTCGCACAGCAGACGCGGATAAATATTCATTTTTAATAAAACACCACGCCGTCATAAGCCTTTATATGCAAATGGAGGACGCTAACATATTCACAGCAATATATTCACTTTTCGCCAAGCAGTACGGCTCACGCTGACGCTTTCTCCCTCTCTTCTCTCTCTCTTCTTTCTCTCTCTCTCTCTCTCTCTTTCACACTCGCCCACAAATCACACTTCTTTTTTCTCGTTTTCTAGCTTTTTAATGGCAGCCACATGGATCTGTGTGAAGCGTGTGAAGGAGCCGTTTATCAGCAAACAGCGAGGGTTTCTTTTTTTCATGTTTACTGTGCATCATAATGGAAAAAAATATTGCAGGAAAAAGATGAGGGGTTTTTTTTCTTTCTTTTTTAAAATTGATGGCGGCTTCTGCTGCCTTTCATCTGCAGGCATCTCCGGGCACACACACACACACACACACACACACACACACACACACACACACACACACACACACACACACACACACACACACACACACACACACACACACACACACAGACGCGCACACGATCTCTGCTCTTCATCTCCAGGCCCAGTAGAGAAGATACAGCACTGCATTATGGGTAATATTGATATCCACACCAGCGCGAAGAGAAGAGAAGAGAAGAGAAGAGAAGAGAAGAGAAGAGAAGAGAAGAGAAGAAAAGAAAAGAAGAGAAAAGAGAAGAGAAGAGAAGAGAAGAGAAGAGAAGAAAAGAAAAGAAAAGAAAAGAAAAGAAAAGAAAAGAGAAGAGGGAAAATAAAGGAAAGGAAAGAATCTCTGACCAAGACTGGTCTCTCAATGAACTTAATTAGAGAAAAACAGAAATGAGAGAGTCGTAGAGAAGAAGATGAAAAGTCAGTGCATCTGGGAACATCATTACTTCAGTAGGAGAGGTTGGAGAATTCCCTCCAAAGACTTGGTGTCTTACACTTACTGATCATGTACATCAGAGCTCTAAATTAACACCAGCCAATCTGCCAAATGCTGGTCAACTTTCAGTTTGGCTGGTAGTAAAGACCAACTTAGTAGCTACTTTGACCCATTANAGTCTAATAGCTTAGCTCCAAAATATAAAGGAATCGTTCAGTTTATGATACAAGCATGAAAATTGGTACACATATAGCCAAAGGCATTCCAAAAAGAACTGGATATGGAGCCATCGTGAATTTTCGACATGTTAGCCATGGCAGCCATTTTTCAAAATGGCCGCCAGCAACAACAGTTTTCTTGGATATCATATATTTTAGACATACAGTATTTACCATTCATACCACTTGGTAAATGTGATATGGATAATAAAAAAGTTGTCATGAATATTCAAGATGGCCGCCATTTTCAAGATGGCAGCCGTCACTTGTATGATTTATCTGATATAGGTGATATCTGTGTCAAATCAGTCATTTTTCATGATGCAGAATTCAAATTTGTAACTTCGGAATTAACCAGAAGCTTCCTTTTATCTCATTCTATACTTAATATACAGTATAATATCACTGTTTCTTTCAAGATGGCAGCCCATGTCAGATAATCATACAAGAATGGAGTCTGTTAAGGGTTTTACCGTTACGGAAGTTAGAAAAGCACTTTGCATGGTGTTTCTTTTGGGTATGCTGTAATTCTAGCCTAAGAGCTCTCAGAGTTTTTTTTTTCTACTATGTCATATACAATATGTCATGTTGTGTAATGCATTACATTGTTATTAAATGACATTATACTTAGCTGACAATGTTAATATAGTCCGGAACTCAGCAGAGATGAAAGGGCAGTGGTAGCCTGCTTGAC
>NC_085861.1:26435667-26438167 GCF_034702125.1 Engraulis encrasicolus | reverse complement strand
TTTTTCATGTTAAGCGTTGCCTTGCTTTAAGACAAGTTAAAGAGGGAGCATGTCACTAAGCTAGTGAAAGTCAATGGACCCGTGTAGCATGCTACATGCTACAGTGATCCATTGACTTTCACTAGCTTAGCTACATACTCCCTCTTTTAACTTGTCTTAAAGCAAGACAACGGTTAATATGAAAAATAAGACACTTTATCACCTTTATAAACCCCAGCCAACGACTTCAACTGTATTAAGCCCCACGATAGTGGCATACCCCTTTAACCCATATCCATGAAATGCCTTGTGATGGAGTGACCATCACTAAGGTTGTGGGTGAGTTCTGACTGTCACAGCAATGAGCCTGGCCTCTTTGGTGTAGCGGTCAGAGCCCCAGTTTACTAACCCAGATGGCAACTCTACTCCCCTTCTCTACATGCCTGTGTGTGCTACTGGCTGAAACAGTGATATCAATCAGACCGTTCTTTCCTTTGACTGTGGACATTTGAGATATCAGACAACGGGGATCTTTGTCACACTGACTTGGTGGCGGCAGAATTTTCATGACATCAACGCACAAACACACACACACACACACACACACACACACACACACACACACACACACACACACACACACACACACACACACACACACACACACACACACACACACACACACACACACACACACGGGGGGGGAGAAACAGAGACAAAGAAAAGCCACACAAACCACACACTTTCCCTTTCTTGCCTCAGCTGATCTTATCAGGGAGTTCTCCTCTTCCTCTCCATCGACCACAGACATAAAACACAAAGCACCCTGGGAAATCTGCAACTCATTGAGTCTGACAGTGTGTGTGCAAAGTGCGTGTGTGTTTACTCTGATTAAAGACGGCCAGTGTGTGTGCACAGACTGTGCATGCTTCCATGCCTGTGTGCATGTGTGTTCTTATGCAGCGATTGAAGATGGACTGTATGTGTGTGTGTGTGTGTGTGTGTGTGTGTGTGTGTGTGTGTGTGTGTGTGTGTGTGTGTGTGTGTGTGTGTGTGTGTGTGTGTGTGTGTGTGTGTGTGTGTGTGTGTGTGTGTGTGTGTGTGTGTGAGAGAGAGAGAGAGAGAGAGAGAGAGAGAGAGAGAGAGAGAGAGAGAGAGAGAGAGACAGAGAGAGAGAGAGAGAGAGTGTTTAGAGTTTGTGGTCTTTTTATGAGGGTATTTGTGGTTTTGAAAGATGGATGGAGATGGATTGAGAACAGCCTTCTACCACCAGAGAAGAAGGTGTTTAAACAAACAGCCCTGCAGACGTACTACTTCGACTTAACAAACATAAAATAAACATTCTCTCTCTCTCTCTCTCTCTCTCTCTCTCTCTCTCTCTCTCTCTCTCTCCGTCTCTCTCCCTGTGTCTCTGTCTCTGTCTCTCTCTCTCTCTCTCTCTCTCTCTCTCTCTCTGTCTCTCTCTGTCTCTCTCTCTCACACACACACACACGCACGCACGCACGCGCGCACACACACACACACACACATACACAGCAAACACACAAACAACAGGCTTATAGAGTGCCAAGACCTGAGTGACTCTACTCTGCACTGCAGACTCCAGCAGTGTGCATGCCAGAGTTTTTAGAGGTTAGGTGGGAGGCGAACAAGAGCTAAGAGGCCTACCAAACTTCCCAACAGCTTCCTGACAAACTACTATTGAACTGTAGCCCCATAATGCACTCCGTACCATCTGAGGCACGCTGTAATAGTCATTGAAAGGTTAATACCATAGTACTATACTCTACTATGACATAACACAGGGCCTATTGTTATGTATTATGACTCGGCCATTGCCATACTGGTAACAACAAATTTACAGTATAATGCTGTGTTTTAACGGGTTACAGAAGAGACTTGCACATCGACAACATTTATAAACGCAGTTCGTCAACAACAAGAAACACAGTTCTAACAAGTGTAGAAGCCATTTTAGAAGAGGTGGTCTCCATTCTGTTTTGCCAGAGAGATTTTATTTCAGACCAAATCAGTCAATGTTTACAGAAGATGGAGTGATAGACTAGGAATCAGATGAGAGAAATCGACAAAAGCACAAAAAGAGAGAGAGAGACTTGTTTCGAAAGGCAATGTAGTAGATTGAACATGCATGCTGCAATACCAGTGTAAGGGTGTTCGCATCTGTGTATAGGAGCAAGATTTTCATTTTTTGTTCTGTTATGGATATGTAGACAAAGAGCCCCCCTTTTTGTATGGGGAACCAAAACTGAAGGAAGAGCATGACAGGAAACAAAGGAGGTTCTGATTATACCAGCACAAAAAACCCTCCAGTTAGCAACCCCTGGAAGCAGACAGTTCTGTGAAAGTCTATTTTTATTCCATTTGCCTGCACAATTGAAGTAATTGCAGCTTGTCACATCCTTTAAATGAACAATAAAACTACGATTCCTCAAAAACAACATTTGGGAATTTTAGGGCGCTTTCACACCTGTGTCTGCAGAAATACTTTTGGCACGAGTTA
>NC_085861.1:26418167-26423167 GCF_034702125.1 Engraulis encrasicolus | reverse complement strand
CTCTGTCTCTCTCTCTCTCGCTCCCTACCCACCCTCTCTTTATTGCTGCTTTTCCCTCTCTCTCTCTCTCTCTCCCTCTTTCCAGTGCGATCATTCACTATTTGCTATTCTTTTTTCGTCTATTCTTCCCATACTTTTCCACCTCCCTCTGGCCTTCTCGTCTCCATTTGTCTTGCATCTCTACTGCCTAATGCTCCCTCTGAATTCACTAATTCACTCGCTCTCACCTCCCTCTCTCTTCCCTCCTCTCCTTTCCTCTGTTCTCTCTCTCTGTCTCTCTCTCTCTCTCTCTCTCTCTCTCTCTCTCTCTCTCTCTCTCTCTCTCTCTCTCTCTCTCTCTCTCACTCCATTCTCTCTCACACTCTCATCCCTCCTCACGTCACTCTCTCACTCCTAAACTCTCTCTCTCTCTCTCTCTCTCTCTCTCTCTCTCTCTCTCTCTCTCTCTCTCTCTCTCTCTCTCTCTCTCTCTCTCTCTCTCTCTCTCTCCTCTCATCTCCTCTGTTCTTTCTCCCCGCAGTAAACTTCTAAATAAATAATCTCTCCTGATCCACTTTGTTGTTGTTTGTTTTTTTCCACAAAATGGCCACTTTCTTGTTTGTTCATCCTAATGTGATCGCTTTATCTCTCTCTCTCTCTCTCTCTGTCTCTGTCTGTCTCTCTCTCTCTCTCTCTCTCTCTCTCTCTCTCTCTCTCTCTCTCTCTCTCTCTCTCTCTCTCCCATAGTCTCATCCCTCTCTTCTTGGCAGCTGGTCTACCATCGGGGGAAATCAGAGCAGTGAGGTCCTGGCACTCCTCCTCCCCCTTCCTCCTCCAAGAGACAGTCCCCTCTCCTTCTTAAATCCTCTCTATCCTCCTCTCATCTTCACCTCCCTCACTAGCCTTTTCTAACCTCCTCACCTTTCTTTTCTCCTCCTCACCACCTCCTTTCTCTGCCCTCTCTCATCTACTTGTTCACCACGTCCCCCATCTCCCCCCTTCATCCCCATCAAATCTCTTCATTTTTTCCTCTCCTCCTCTCTCTTCCATCATTCCTCCCTCCTCTACTCTGGGCTCCATGTGAAGCTCACTCTCCGCTTCCTAGTATTGTCCACTTATACCACCTCCCTCCATCCTCTACCAAGCTCACTATCTATCTCTTCTCCTTCGCTCCTCCCTTCTCCTCCATCTCTCCCCCTCTACCATGCTGCCTATTCTTCTCTCTTCCCTTCGCTCCTTCATCTCTCCTCCACCTCTCCTCCATTGGGCAGTCATGGGTGAGCGGTTAGGGCGTCAGACTTGCATCCCAGAGGTTGCCGGTTCGACTCCCGACCCGCCAGGTTGGTGGGGGAAGTAACCAACCAGTGCTCTCCCACATCCTCCTCCATAACTAAGGTACCCTGAGCATGGTACCGTCCCATCGCACTGCTCCCCATGGGGCGCCACTGAGGGCTGCCCCCTTGCACGGGTGAGGCATAAATGCAGTTTCGTTGTGTGCAGTGTGCAGTGTTCACTTGTGTGCTGTGGAGTGCTGTGTCACAATGACAATGGGAGTTGGAGTTTCCCAATTCACTTTCTTTCATCTCTCCTCCTCCTCCTTCCTCTCTCATCGTTTCCTCAAAGGTGCTGAAGCTGAGGAGGCCGATTCAGCTCCCCTTTCTCTCTCTGACAATAATAGCTGTATTTGTATGGCACAACTCATACAAGACACACAGCTCAATGTGCTCAACAACAATACTTAATAAAATAATTAAATGAAATGGAAAAATAAAAGTAAAATAAAACTGAAATAAATAGAATATGGTTGATTAAAAAGAGGACAAATGCTATAGGGTCAAAACATGCTGGGCAATGATTAAGTGTTAAAATGGCATGAAATGCACAAGTCAGAAAGTTTAGACCAAAAGTAAGAGGCATGCAGCCACAAGGACCTGGGCATGCAGTGTGTGTGTGTGTGTGTGTGTGTGTGTGTGTGTGTGTGTGTGTGTGTGTGTGTGTGTGTGTGTGTGTGTGTGTGTGTGTGTGTGTGTGTGTGTGTGTGTGTGTGTGTGTGTGTGTGTCTTCACTCCTCCTGTCTAATCCATATTCTATTCCATCTTTCCTTCCCTCCATCTCTCATCTTCTCCCTTCCTCCTCCTCCTCCTCCTCTTTCCTCCTTGTGGGGTCAATGGGTAGCCCTCTTTTTTCTCACCTATATATAGTGTATCTTCAGCTCTCTCTCGCTCTCTCTCTCTCTCTCTCTCTCCTCTACCTCCAACTTTCCTTTTTTCATCTCTTCCTCCTCCGCGTCTACACTCCTCTTTCTTTTTCTCTCCTCCTTCTATATCTACCACCCTCTTCCTTTCATCTATTTCCACTTCCCTTCCATCTCTCCTCCTCGACATCTCTCCTCCTCTCCCCTCCTCTCCCCCTCCTCCTCCTCCTCCTCTTTCTCTCCTCTTCCTGTGAGGCGGACAGGCAGGCAGTGTAGGAGTCCCCACTGAGCTTTCCCCCGTCTCTGCCTGATAGCATTCTCCACGGGGTTGGAGGCAAATCAGATTGGAGAGGGCCACTTCAAATAGCCTTCACAAGTGTAGGACTGCTGACATGTGCACAGATGCACAGTCCCATACAAGCATATGCACACAAACACACACACACACACGCACGCACACACACACACACACACGCACGCACGCACGCACACACGCACGCGCACGCACGCACGCACGCACACACATACACGCACACGCATGCACACACAGACACGAATGCACACATGCACACAAACACAAATATCTGATTTTCAAAGGCACATATATACGCGCACACACTCACGCACACACCCACACGCACACACACAAACAAAAATCGTTTTACTAAGGCCCACACGCATACAGATACACAAACATACACAAAAACAAAGCGAGAGAGAGAGAGAGAGAGAGAGAGAGAGAGAGAGAGAGAGAGAGAGAGAGAGAGAGAGAGAGAGAGAGAGAGAGAGAAACAGAAAGAAAAAAAAGAGAAAAGCGATGCATACAGGCACCGCGAGATAAGACCGTGAAGGCTTTTTTCCCAGGGAGGCTGAATCAGTTCCACGCCGTCTAAGAGTATGCATGATTTTTTTGTGTGTCATTTTTCATATTTACCATTTCCAGCAGTCAGCACAGAGGAATGCAGAATAGGCTGTCTATCCATGTAGATGAGACTGCCACAGCCTCTCTGTCACAGTAATGCATTTTCACACACGCCAGCACACACACACACACACACACACACACACACACACACACACACACACACACACACACACACACACACACACACACACACACACACACACACACACACACACACACACACACACACACACACACACCGAGCATATATACACATACAGTATATAGGAAAAGAAGGTTATTTATCACAGATGCACAGAGAGGTGGAGAGAAGCATATTTATTCAAGGGTTAATGGATAAATGCATGAAAGTGGGACTGGTGCTGGTTGCTGAGATTTCTACCTGGATGAGCACAGCATGAAAAATGGTGTCTACCACACCCGTACACACACACATCTGCACACACACACACACAGAAAGGCACACACACACACACCCGCACACACACACACACACACAGAAAGGCACACACACACACCCGCATACACACACACACACACACACACACACACACACACACACACACACACACACACACACACACACACACACACACACACACACACACACACACACACATGAGCACACAAACACACAAACAAATGTATTCTCACCAAGGCGTTCCCTCCCCGCATTCACACACACACACACGCACACATGGGTACAAGCTCATGTACATACACATATGGTACACACACAGAGAAGCATGTGCACACACACACAAAACAAACAAACATTCACTATCAACCCACAGGTCCATACCTGCCTACTTGAGTAATCAGCTTGGTCATTTCTCTTGCTCGATACTATCTTCTCACTCACTCTGTCTGTCTCTCTCTTTGCACACGTACACCAGTGGTGGTGTCAACAATGATCGATTCGGCGATGCAATCCAATACGGGGCATGGAAGATCCAGAATCGACCCGGCAAGTTCCAGAATCGATTCAGCAATTTTTTTAAATTTCAATTACCATGGATATTTCTTGAGCAAATGAACGTTAAATTAAATAAAAGCACTTCAAAACATTGCAAGACTGATACAGACTGATACAGAAAACAGCCAATAAATTGTTGCTCATCTGACTACTTGTATTGCCTCATCATGACTGATTAAACATTTGCTTTGCTTTCAGTAAAAATGTAATGCATTGCAATGCATTGTAGAATTGAATCGGATCGGATCGCAAAGAATCGAATCGTGATCGAATCGGATCGTGAGGGCAGTGCCAATCCACACCACTATACACCAGTGGTGCCCAAACATTTTTGGCAGGGACCCCCTTCGGGACTTGAGAATGTTTTCGCAGAGAGGAATGTGGAGTTGAAGGTGGTGAATTGGGAATGAGATATGGGACACAACAGGTGATGGAGCTGGGAGGACAGGAGGACAAACGAGAGGGGTAAGGGGGAGAAGATTCAAAGGAAGTGGAAAAAATGAGTGAAAGAAGGAAAACGGAGAGGAAAAGCGAGGAGGAGGAAAAGATCAAAACAGTTAAAAGGAGCAGTAAGAAGAGAGGGAAGAATGAAGGATAAGAATGAAGGATAAGAATGAAGGAAAGGGAGGCAAGAGGAGATATACAAGTATGCCTCCCTGGTTTGAAATTGAATTAAAGGAGCAACATAAAGGAAAGAAAAGAAACGAGAAGGAGAAGGAGAAGGAGAGGAAGAGAAATGGAGAGAGGGTGAGATAGGAGGGATGGGGTGAGAAAAGGTGGAGGTGTACACTCCTGCCTGAGGAAAGCAGGCGGAGAGCAAGAGGAGAGGAAGTGCAGAGGTGAAGAGATAGGAAGAGCAGTGAAAAGGAGGTATACGGTGTTTCCCATCCTGAATAAAGGGGAGGAGGTGACGTGTCCTCCTTTCT
>NC_085861.1:26408167-26413167 GCF_034702125.1 Engraulis encrasicolus | reverse complement strand
TGGGGAGAACTGCTCACAATGTTAAAATGCGAACTAATAATATTAATATTTTAATAGGGCAACTAATGTCTCTTGACAACCTTTTTGTCATGAAAGAACAAAAAAAGTTGAATATGTTTTATTCATAATTCTAGTGCCTGTGTGTGTGCATGCCTGTGTGTGTGCATGCCTGTGTGTGTGTGCGTACGTGTTTTCTACATCCTCCTCGCTCTCAGATTGAAGGATAAAAAGGCCATCTGTCACGGCGGAGGAGTCACAAGGTAAATATGCACAGCACGGCAGTACTGGGAGCGGTGGTTATCAGTAGTGTTGCACCGATACCATTTTTTGGCCCCGATACCGATACCTGGCTGTGCAGTATCGGCCGATACCGATACCATACCGATACCGATACCACCCTATTTGAAATGTATATATATGAAGGGCTGTAGTGCATACTACTTGGATGTAAAATCATAGCATGGCTTTGTCAGGCTGCTGCCTACCTTTCTGAAACGGGAAAAAGCTAAACTTTTTATACTTTTTAAAAACCTCTATGAAATAACTAATTTCAAGGCTGTTTAAGTGTCATACAAGCACCTGTAAATGGTATCGTGCCCTATTTGTTGATACTCGCCGACACCGATACCACCATTTCAGTACCGATCGGTGCAACACTAGTTGTCAGGGCCACTGACAGATTTGTCTGGGCTCAGGAAAAAAACATCTGCAAGGACCCCAATCTCAACACATACAATGTCAAGGGCTCTCAATTCTGCAGCCCCCCACATCCCCCTTTTTTTCCCTTGGGCCCGGGACAACTGAACCCCCCCCCCCCCCCCCCCCCCCCTCCCCCCCCCCCCCCCCCCCCCCCCCCCCCCCCCGTACTGTCAGCGGACCTGGCAGTTGCTGGCATTTGAGAGAAAAAAATGTCGTCAGAGTTATTTGCATCATGCCACATGGTGGGCGGGCAGGCGACTGGACTGCCTACGGTGGACGCTCCAGAAACTGACCCCCCGTCAATTCACACCGCAATTACAGCACTGTACGTGTCACATCTGGGCTCTGCCATTTAACGCAAACACAAAAGAAGAAACAAACAACAAATAAAGACAGGAAAAAAACTAAATTTGCCATGGTTCACTCATGGTTGGGTTTCTGACATTATTTTGTATGCATGCGGCGCCTACGCAATGTTTTTTGACAGAGCCACAGACAGACACATATACACACATGTACAGTATGCACACACATGCTGGCATGCTTGGACCAGGAGAAGGGATAACCGTACACAGTCCTCTTCTCTATATTGTACTTATTGCATTACAGTGCACATTGTATTTTACTGTATTTTTGGTAACACTTTACTTTACGGATCGCTAATAAGGTGTTAATTTCATACTAATTTCTCAGTAATTTCAGTCTAATTTTATGGTATAACATAGGAAGAGGAAATATTGCACATTACGGCCCTGATGTAGCCTAATTAGTATGAAACTACTTCGGCTGATACCGTTTAGTTACTGGCATACCTACCACCTAACTACTATGATGACACAGTAGCTGTTTCCATTAGCCTACTATTAACTAGAAACTACAGCATAATTGCACTGGAAACTGTATGGTTATTTTTGCTGTTATTAATGAGAAATTATAGTGTAATTGCACTGGAAACCATATGGTTATTTTGCTGTTATTACTAATAACAAGCAGTTATTACCATAAAATTAGACTGAAATTACTGAGAAATTAGTATGAAATTAACACCTTATTAGCGATCCGTAAAGTAAAGTGTTACCGTATTTTTCTGTGTGTGTACCACCCCATGTCCTATATTTTGTGCATAGAGGAAAATATGAATACATCCAAATATGAATTATTCATTTTCAAACATATGTACACTTGGCCAGTAAAATGGATTCTAATCTAGCCTACCCACCTATCCTATCCTGTGATGCAGGACGAAATGTCTCAATTTACACAATTCTACACTGCTCTAACAATGCATTACCAGTAAAAAAAAAAAGAAGAAGCATATAGCATATTGAAGACACATAGTCATTGGGTTTGACACAAGGGGTGCGTTTACATGCAGTTCAGTATCCCGAATATGAGGCATATCCCGAATGACCATATTTGGGATAAGGTGTTTACATTACTGAAGGAGTGTTCGGGATACTGATATCCCAGTTTACATGGAAACACGAGTATTCAGAATTCTTGTTTATTAATGTTCCATTCAAGTAGGCCAACCCTGTGCACCCAACACGAGCCTTTTTCTTGAAAAGCACCGTTATTACAGTTTTGTTTACATTTCTAAGCTAAACCGGAGAGGATCGTAATAACCTAGTAATAGCCAAGTGTAGGCCTACAATGTTGCCGGAATGGGCCGACATGGCCATAGCCATTATGTTCATCACCCAAGTCAGGTTGGTCGTGTTGTTGCACTGTATTATGAGCAACGGGAGAAGGGAAAGGCAGGCAGTGTCTAACAACTATGCTGTGTTGTGCAGCAATATCTGCCTGTCCGTACCTAGGCCAAGGGAAAGGGCGTTATGGTGTAAAGTACGTAGTCGTGACTGGTGGGACCGAGTGGTGATGATGGAGTTCACTGACGAGGACTGGAGAGAAAATTTTCGGATGGGTAGGGCAGCGTTTGACAGACTGCAAGATCGTGGAGCCACACGTCTCCAGACATCAACTGTGTTAGGGCACCTGATCCGCTTCAAATGCGAGTGGCCATGGCCCTGTACAAACTTGGTAGTTGCGGGGAGTACCGTTTAATGGCCAATCAGTTTGGCGTTCACAAAAGTACGGTGAAAAAATTCGTATACATGTTTTGCAAGACAATTGTGGAGAAAGTAGCTTCACAGTTCATTCGAGTCCCTACTTATGAAGAGGCAGTGCAGACAGCAAGCCGATTTCAACAAGTGTACGGACACGTAATCGGTTGTGTAGATGGGAGCCACATCCCGATATTACCACCAAGTGATGGCTATAGAGATTTCGTAAACAGAAAGGGATGGGCCAGCTACGTTATCCAGGGAGTCGTTGATGACCGCTATTGGTATGTAATAACCTAAATAAGATAAAATAATCTAAATATTAATACCTTACAACCAATTACTATATATTAACACTAATAACATGTTCAATCTTTCTAGCTTCTGGAGTGTGAATTGCAAGACGCCTGGCAGCGCACATGACTCCAATGTACTGAAACAGTCGGCGCTGTACAAAAAGTGTAACCAACTACCAAAAGTAAGGAAATGCACTGATAACACCGCATACCACACACAAGTTGTCCTCCAATGTGTTTGTTACTAGCTTATCTATCCACTAGGGCCTACAGGTTGCAACCCACGAAAACATGAACAACAAAGTTGTCGAGGTGTTTGCAGCAGATTTACCTTCGTGTCGAATAATGAGAGGAGCTGAGTTTCTCAGTTTTTCTTATTTATTCATAATTTGGAGCTGAACTTCAGCATGCATGACTTCTCTCTGAACATGCTTCACCCGAACTGCACATCTAGCGTGATTACATCACAAGACATAGCCTATCACATACAAGTGATTGGCTGAACCCAGAGCCATACAGAGGGTAGAGTCGGGCAATCTCCGCCGTGTGCTTAGGCCGACTTCCTCTTTAGCAAAATTAGCTGTTTTAGCTTCTCAGTACTGCTCAGCGTTGCGAATGTTAGTTCCTAGCAGTGGGCGTAGCACATAGCAAATGCAATGCAGGGAATATGACAAGACTTGCTGTTCATAGTAATAACTTCAGATAAACATCACAGATGGTAAACTTTTGTGATTATCACCACCGAGACAGTTGTTGGTTTACATATTTGTGGTGATTACCCCGCAGTATAGTTCGTTAGTCCTTATTTTTGGCTGTTAATGTGGTGGTTCTATGTTGAGTCTATGGAAAGACAGCCGCTTTAGGAACACCCTTATCTCGCTGAAAGGCGGAGCTGCCATTTAATTCCTGGTCCTCCAATTGCGTAACTCTACCCTCTGTATGACTCTGGCTGAACCTATCCAACATTCCATATCATAATAAGAGCATCACATATTCACATTTCACTGAAGTTAACCTGCCATGAATCATGACACACAACTATCTTTTCTAAAGATAGAGTAATTTTTGGCCTAGGATCTGGAAAGACTAGTGTATGCTTTTATTGACTATTGCAACCCTTACAGGGTTCCCCATGAAGACTATTAAACTGCTCCAACACTTCCAAAATGGAAATGTTTGAATTCCTTTAAGACAGGGGTGTCAAACTCAAATTGACAGAGGGCCATAATCAAAACATGGACTAAAATTGTGCATGCATGCACTTCATACTCATAGTTAAGTTTCACATATACGGGAGAACGGGGCTGGTCTGATCAGTTTTGGGGTGTCATTCCGTGGATTTTACACATTCCACGCAACACATCCCAGAAAAGTGACAGTTAAAGATAAAAAGATGAAACACATTTTCATTGACTGTTAAGGGACTCCACTATAAATCAAAACAAATGTTGTTTTACCTTTTTTGCCAGTAATACAGCTTAGGTTTTTAACAAGTTTAGTGATATACTACTTGCATGTGTTCTTTGTTTTACAGAGACATTTGGAAGTTGATGGGTAGATCACCAATTTATTTTTAATCTTAGGTGACCCTGCCTATCCCTTGATGCAGTGGTTAATCGGCACCGCTGACTCCTCAACAGGAGTCGTTTAATGTTTATTTAAGCTCTGCTCGGACTGGCGTAGAAATTGCTTTCGGGCGGCTAAAAGCAAGGTAGAGGGTGCTGCTGAAGAAGGAGTGATTTCCATTTTACCTTTTCCCCTTTTGTAATTGCAGCATGCTCTGCCTTGCACAATTTTTGCGAAAGAGAATCTGAACAGGTCTACCCATCTTGGGTCGCATAGGCTTCTGCTAGCCAGCAGCTACTGCCCCAGCCAAGCAGCAGAGCCTATGACACCCCAAACGCAGAGGCTCAAGAAATAAGAGATGTGCTATGTGATTATA
>NC_085861.1:26393167-26395667 GCF_034702125.1 Engraulis encrasicolus | reverse complement strand
AGAGAGAGAGAGAGAGAAAGAGTGTGAGAGAGAGAGAGAGAGACAGAGAAAGAGTGAGAGAGAGAGAGAGAGAGAGAGAGAGAGAGAGAGAGAGAGAGAGAGAGAGAGAGAGAGAGAGCGAGAGAGGGAGAGAGGCACATGATATAGCTTACTAGTCAGCACCAGACAAGTCAGAAGAGGACAGAGTGGAGCTGACAATGACGTATCGCTACTGTCTTCAGGCCTTAGTCAAGCCCTCCATACACCTTTCTTCCAGTTATGTACTCTATCTATCTATCTATCTATCTATCTATCTATCTATCTATCTATCTATCTATCTATCTATCTATCTATCTATCTATACTACCGTATCTGTCTGCCTGTGATTTTGTCTGTCTCTCCATCTGTCTGTTTGTCTCTGCACGTACTGTGTGTGTGTGTGTGTCTCTGTGTGTGTGTGTATGTGTGTGTGTGTGTGTGTGTGTGTGTGTGTGTGTGTGTGTGTGTGTGTGTGTGTGTGTGTGTGTGTGTGTGTGTGTGTGTGTGTGTGTGTGTGAGTTTGTGTGTGTGTGTCCGTCGTGTATTTGCGTGTTTGTGTGTGTGTGTGTGTGTGTGTGTGTGTGTGTGTGTGTGTGTGTGTGTGTGTGTGTGTGTGTGTGTGTGTGTGTGTGTGTGTGTGTGTGTGTGTGTGTGTGTGTGTGTGTGTGTTTGTACTGTGTTTTTGTGTGTTGTTACTGTTCCTATAATAAGATGCTAAACCTGCGTGACCGTGGCAACTTTGGCTTTGGGGCCAAGGAACTCTTTTTATGTCCACTCATCAGTCATTGTTTACAGCAAATTTACCACACAATGTACTGGGTCACGCTACCTGTGTGTGTGTGTGTGTGTGTGTGTGTGTGTGTGTGTGTGTGCGTGCGTGCGTGCGTGCGTTCGTTGCGTGCGTGCGCGCGTGCGTGTGTGTGTGTGTGTGCATGTGCTAGGTCACATGGGCAGTGACAACCACTTTGCCGTCTCACTGCAGAGGCTGACAAAATGAGGCCAAGTACACACACACACACACACACACACACACACACACACACACACACACACACACACACACACACACACACACACACACACACACACACACACACACACACACCAAGAAAAGTGGAGTTCCTTACATAAAGATTGCTCTGCTTTTCACACCTAGCCTGGTGATCCTCTTAGCGCGGCATTGTCTGCAAATAGCTTTCTCTCTTTCGCACAAATCCGCTTATTGACATGTCAGGAGAAGGGAAGGGAAGGCATGGGGGGAATGTTATACATTGTTCCCACTGTTAGAAGACATCACATCGCAGTGAAAGAAAGCTTGTGATCGTGTCCCCGCTTTTTCCCGTGTCCCCAACCCAGCCAAGATAACTGTACAGCATGGGCTTTTTCCTAACTGGCAACTGGCAACCAGCAGTTGGGGATTCTGTGCGTGTGTGTGCGTGTATGTGTGAGTGTGTGTGAGTGTGTGTGTGTGTGTGTGTGTGTGTGCACGCGTGTGTGTGTGAGTGTGAGTGTGAGTGTGAGTGTGAGAGAAAGAGAGAGCTAGAGAGAGAGAGAGAGAGAGAGAGAGAGAGAGAGAGAGAGAGAGAGAGAGAGAGCGTGTGTGTGCGTGCGTGCGTGCGTGTGTTTGTGCATGCATGTCTTTATGGTGCATTGTGTGCGTGTGTGTGCGTGTGTGTGTGTTTATGTATGCGTGTGTTTGAGTCGAGACGTCCCAAAGGTGTCCCACACCCTGCCAGCAGAGAGGCAGGACATGGCATGGGCCCATTCCTGGTCCACCACACCTACTTGCCCCGCGGCGCTCTGGGTAACGCGGTCCAGAACTTGGGGGAAATGTAGTTTGTTTGCACGACCCATTTGCAGCAGGCAATGCAAACAATGGGGCGTCCCTGCTCTGCTCTGCTCTCGTCCTACTCCCCCCTTTCCTTCCCCCGGTCCCTCCGCAGCCCCCAGGCTGTTCCTTGGCGTTCTCAGCTCCATATGTTTTTCTCCTCCTCAGCGAGGGACTCGATGTGTTATTTTTATCGCCCCGCGATTGGAAGAAGATGCTTGCTGTGCATTGTGCCTCCTCCAGAATGGGGATGGAGGCATGCAGTACAAGGCGTGGAACCGGTGCCAGATTCTGATACTGTGCTGCTTAGAGGCAGACATGAGTTTTTTATTTTAATAAAAAAGAGTAGGCGCACAGGCGGACACACCGGAGTAGGAAAGTATACGTCCTAGCATGCGGCATATTGTTTTTTACGGTCTTTTTCTGTGCATTGTCTCTTCCTGTTTCTATGCGTTGTCTCTTCCTGTGTTCTAAATGCAGGTGAGGCTCACTGACTCCCTACCTACACTGTTACACATTGCTAGTCAGTCAAAAGTAAAAAAGTAAGTTGCCCTGCTGCATTAAGTTTGCAGGTTAACTGTGGGGGGGTGCTGTGGCGCAGCGCGCTAAGCCCCCCACGCTTGGGCTTGCATGCCCATGGGGGCCCCGTTTCGA
>NC_085861.1:26368167-26388167 GCF_034702125.1 Engraulis encrasicolus | reverse complement strand
GCCTTATTGTGTCAGCATTACCCCAGATATTCCCAGAATAAAAACATCTTCTTCCTCACTTGTCTAATTTAGGTATTAGCAAGTTTTTCTATAGGCCTAGCTAGTGCACTGAGACATTATAGAGAGCCAGAATAATCAGGATATTTCCTCCATGGCTCCACCCATAGCGACACATTTGGAGCGATTTTAAATGGGCCTAGATTGCTTGAAAGACTTGACAAAATGTTGTTGTGTGTCATTTATCCGTGCAGCGTTACACTACAGTACGTCTGGGCAGTGCACGCACACACTGCATGAGTACATTTCCCATCCAATCATCGCAGTTACATCTGAGAGCTATCTGTGCGGCATCACCGATGTCGTGTGCTGGCGCCTCATTTCCCTGTCAAGCCGCGGCGTAAATGGAACGGAGCATTTCAGCCGTGAAAATGCACCGCTAGAGAGGCAGGGAGAGCTCCGTGCTTCCCTGAAATGGCAGAAAGACAAGCTGAATTGGCCCGTGCCGCGGGATCGCCTTGTCGTGTTGTACAGAAGCTTGTCAACACAGTGGATAACACAGGCCCAGCGCTCCCCGCACAATGGACGGCAACTCGGGCACCTTCCATCTAAATCTGGCACACTATATGAAATCTCCCACCGATTTCCCAGCACTATGAATGAATATAGGCCTACTGGCAAAGGTGTCCTACATTAAAATTCTATTACCAGGAACACATTATGGCGTTAGTCTTTTTCAGAAGATGAGTCGCAAATAGTGAGGTATAGGAGGAAAGTGGCGTTAACGGCAGAACTAAGACGAGATGTGTCAATTAAGGTGTAACACCTGTGGAACCACACTACTAGACATAGCCTACCATTAATAATCCAACAGTCAAAAATACCAGTCCAAGCTCCTTGTGATTCAGGTTGGATTCAGTATATGCACGTGTCTACAAGAAAAACGCAAAAATCTCAGCGTGCTCTAATGCAGATTTCCAGATAACCTACCGTGGAGAGCAAAGAAGACACGCAGTCGAAAGAGACCAAGCACCAGAGCCCGCTTGTTGCCATAGAGGCAGAATGCTGGTGGATGGGTCCTGCGTTTTAAACAGGGACCCACTAGTTTGACGCCCTCTCGTGATTTCACATGGTAATCAAACATTTCAAACAAGCGATTTAAGGTTAGGGTTAGGTTTAGGGTTAAGGTTAGGGTTAGGGTTAAGGTTAGGGTTAGGTTTAGGGTTAGGTTTAGGGTTAAGGTTAGGGTTAGGGTTAAGTTTAGGGTCGTATGACGTAAGCGGTAAGTACCGAAAGGGCGTCGAACTAGTGAGTCCCGTTTTAAACAGGGGCCTCTGGGCGAAAGAGATCTGGTGTGCCAAGCCCTTGGCGAGGACACCGAGTTTCCCCGAAACCACCACATGGCAAATGAGTGCAAAACTCGCCTGTCTCAGAAGGTTTGCTAAGTAGATACACAAGGGCTATGAGCTCACAAAACCACCAATAACCTAACCTAACCCAACATAACTTTTAGGAACTGCTTGTCCACCACCATTCTGGAGGAATACAGTTGATTGGAAATGTAGTGTCAGACTTAAATGCCCCCAAGAGCCTCATGAGTTGATGCATTGGGCGAAGTTTAGGCACGTGCGTTGCGCACAGAAGCGCACGCGCCATTTCATCCCTGCGAGCGCATCTCGTTTCTCTTTTTAAGAGAATATGGGTGCGCTGGAAGAGAACAAAGCATTCCTTGAAATGGTTGCTATTAGCAACGTGAAAAGTGCCAGCACCGGGAAGCAAGTAGTGTGGTGAAAGAGTTTAAGTATTCGTTATCTTTCTCCCTAAACGTGCGATGCGATTAAAGCTCCGTGCTTAGGCAATATACCCTCTCTGCGCACACTCCCCGCAGTCCCGAGGGGGAAAAACTCTAAAGCCAAGCTCCTGGCAGAGAGTGTTTTCTTTGATTCACTGAAACATTTTCCTCTCTCTATCTTCCTCTCTGGCAGAAAAAAATCAGAGATTTAACACACCCATCTCTCTCTCTCTCTCTCTCTCTCTCTCTCTCTCTCTCTCTCTCTCTCTCTCTCTCTCTCTCTCTCTCTCTCTCTCTCTCACACACACACACACACACACACACACACACACACACACACACACACACACACACACTACCTGCCTGTCTGTTTGAGCTTTTGAGGGATTCCTAAAATGGAATACGCACACCGAACTTAACTACTCACAAACGCACATTTCAATCAAAGCCTTACCTAATCAAGTTTCTCAAACTTTTATGTCCAAACAGATACAATATCCGTTATCACAAATACAAAAGATAAAGATGATAGTGTGACAGAGTGAAATAGGCATTACAATAGGGGAAACAAAAAAAACCTTCAGGGTGAGAAGTGGCAACACATTTCGTATGAAGTCACACCAAACTACAAAGATGCCGTAATTCGGGTCAGTGAGTGGCAAAGAAGTTTGAGGGGGTCACCATGCGCAACGTTTCAGTGCTCACCAAAGCAGAGTATGGATATGAAACAATTTGACTTACCAAATCTTAAAACATGTGGCATTCCTTGTGAATATCCCACACATAATAATAGCAGCAGCGCGATGCACCTGAATCTGGCATTAGTTATCAGTAGGGAGGTAATCTTCATGATGTCTGTGGGGCACGCAAATGTTATTCCCTGGATGCTTATATTCCCCCGAAATTCCTCTTTTTGACGTATAGCAGGGTGACGGACCACGCTCAGGATCACGGCATGGTCAGACGGAGAGACGGGCTTCACTCCTCGGATCCATTTGCAAGCTCTGCGTGTCCGTCTTACTGCGCCAAGAAACAACCTTCCGACTCAGCGAGCGGTGTATCCATGTTAGGCTAAGAAAATCCCAAAGAAATCCATTCGCGGGTAGTCTGAAGGGAAAGAAAGGGAGGGCAGGAGAGAGTGAGTATCCAAACACAGGTATCGTTTCGCTGACAGTAAGCTCACACAAGGGCGCCAAACATTCACTCCGGCTTGGCTGTCTTTGCTAGCTCTCTGCTGCACTGCTACAGCGCTACTGACGTCGAGCCAAGATCAGTGTGAGAGCGAGGGATAGAACGGCAACGAGCGAATCCCGGGCACCTCGCGCTGGTAGTACTGACCACACCGCGCCTCAGATCCATAGTTTCTGCCACGAGACACTACTGACATCAGTCAAGCTGTCACTACCTACCCTTTGTATTATTTCAATTAAAAAGATAGAGAAATAACCGCTAGTCTCAGCGTCATACTTTATTGCCTAAAGAACTGAAAATAGTTTATAGTTTGAATAGGTTTTTTTTTTTTTAAATCTAGTTGCATTTAGGGCTGTCCGACGGGGTCATGCGGGGCATGTTAGTGCCCTTGACTTATGAGGAACAAGCAAAGCCAGCACTGTCCTCAACTGTCCGGTGCATAACGCATTGCGCTTGGAGCAACTCTGTACTAACGAGCTGTGGAGGACCCCACATACCGACTTACCGCTCCACATACTGTGGACATTGCAATTCATTTTGGGGTCATGCCATATACGCCGTGTTGTAAAAAAATATATATTTTTTTTAACATATTTCTTTACTCTTACTCAACATTCCCAACACTGTAAATTCACTGTAAAGCGTAAACTATTTATAATGCAGTGGATACACATTGTTTATTAAAGAACATTTCGAAATGGCTAAACTATAATGTGAAAACAAGCTGGAGCGTAACGTTTGGGCTTAGATATTGTCAACAACTTATGCCACAGTGGTGAGTGGCCTGCTGTACATGAAATGTGCAAATACATCACTAAAACGATACACCGTGTATGCCACAGGGCCGTGAGGCTTCCCATATAGACTATGTAATTTAATCATTCCGTAAATAGCACATGTATAGCCTCCACCCTTGTGAGACGTCTGCTTTGTATAATGCCTATCCCTCGATCAGTCCCTGTTAGCATAAATAATTTCTTGAAATCTGATCAATGTGCTTATTTTCACAAACCATTTTGACCATGTTAATAATAGGAAGCTATACATTAAGGGTCAACAGAAAGCTGTGTTGGAAACCTCAAAAGCATTTTATGTCAGTGTATTTTGACCAAACAAAAATAAAGGGCGTGAGCAAGAATATGTGAAATAAACATAAGTCGGTATAAATGTAATACATGCACATTTTGCATTTAAAAGCGGACCGAAAAACAATCTCACAGCGTGTCTGTACATAAGTGTTTGAATGAGAGGAGAACCCTTTCAGCACCATGGCCAGCGACCAGGCACAACAGATCAGTGCCGTGTAAAAACACCCAGTTGCTAGTGATTATGTTTTATTCCCCAGTGTTTGTTGGTTTACTTATAAAGTGCCACACGATATTAGAGTCCGAGATATATTTATTTTCACGACAAGCCTGTTAAGCTTAAACGACAGGCCCATATTTTGGGAGGCTCTATTTCAGCATGCAATGAAGACATTTGATGTCAATTTTAATTCGAGTAAATCAATACAATCAACATGATTGAGAGCTAAAACAAAGATCTAAGAAATGATCGATATATCACGCAGCGTCTTTCCTCTGCCTGTCATTGACTGATGTTCTTCAGAAATGCTCATTATCCGAAAAGGAAAAGGGAAGTAATAGACTACGCTATCGCAGTCATCTGCCCAGTGGCTCTGTCAAAAAAAAACAGATTTCTCGTGGCAAATTTTGACATATAGCCTTGGCAATAGATGTGAGTAAAGGCTACCACCCCCTTTTCTGGAAAACCAATGTTCGAGGTCCTACTGACATAGGAGGGCTGCCGAGCGATTTACTTTCAATACGTCGAGTGTTCTTGCTCTTTTAGGCTTATTGTCAAAATGACAATATCTTATTTTAGTCAGAAGGACTTCGGTAATTGTGTGTGTGTGTGTGTGTGTGTGTGTGTGTGTGTGTGTGTGTGTGTGTGTGCGTGCGTGTGTGTGTGTGTGTGTGTGCGTGTGCGTGTGTGTTTGTGTGTGTGCGCGCGTGCGCGTGTGTGTGATTTCCGTTTAAAAAAAAAAAAACGCTGTTTTTAGGCAACAAGGTTATCCGGATCTGTTCTCTTTTACTTGATTTCTGTTGCCGGGCGTTTCGCTCTCTAGCAGACGGAAGCATATGATGGGCAAACTTTTAAAAACTCAATTAAAAATCACTTGCCACGCGCTTAGGATGCCCCCTCTGGTTCAAAAAGAGAATGTGACACAATGAGCCAAGGCGACTGAATGGGCTGTGGTCCCCCTGTCTTAAACTCCAAAATGTCCTAATTTATGTTAACTATATGAAAAATAAAATCGGAAATGATATGGACATTTAGTGTTTATACCGCCAACGGGTAGTCGTCTTGGGCACAGCTTATCCAACTCTTGCGCACCGTCTGATTGTAAACTTGACAACGTGACGTGAATGTCCCCTTGTGTTCTTCTGTGATTAACATTTTGGCAATTCGCTTTAATGGACGGGTGGACTCCCCTCGTTGTCCTAATGGACATTGTGTAGAGCTATGGGTCATTCGCAAATCAGATCACGTGAACTTCCTTCAGATAGTCTACACCGCTTAATTAGTAAATTTTCAAATATTGCAGTCCAAAAAATGTTCCGACTCTCTGTTGGCAGGGAACACTGGTAAGGAATACCTGAAGCCATTTCATTCACGCGCTCAGTGAACACGCGTCACCTTTCAACCTGATGTTGCCTGTTAACTACCAAGTTGTATGCTGATGTTCTTTAGGGTTCTTCGTCTTAACTCAGCGAAAACGTAAAAACACACCCGAAGAAAACGGACTGCGTTACAGTACCCGACCGTTTTAACAATACATGATGTTCACTGATCCCCCTTTCTTACTTCAGAATACTCTACAGCGCGCGGAGGTGCCTGTGTACTTCTGTTCACAAAGAGGGATGGAAGAAGCCCAAGCAGCAAGGCGGGCGTGCAATAAAAGCACAGCAAATAATTTAAAAACAAACTGTCAAGAGAAGATGTCCATGAGGATAAATGCCCTTACCTTCGACAAGCAAAGGCAGAATAAGAAGGTAACTGTCACGACAGCCGTAGAAAGTAGTTCATTTGTTCCGATAGCGCAGCCGATTCAGTTCCCTCACACTCGTGTCTCCGAGCGCCCTGCACACGGTGAAGACACGCCTCCTGTTGGACAAGAACCCGCACTGCTTAAAGCAACAGGGGAAGGCAATCTGAGAGGCTTTGGAGCACAAAAAATGAAAGGTCGGCGGTTCTTAAACACAACTTGCATTTTCCCTTGAGGAATTAATGTACTCTTCAAGTTGAACTGTTTACCCATAGGCCTACATTGAATCACGGAATAATGTGAACACATGGAAAGACAGTCATGTGATTGAAAAGGGGAAAGGGGTGTGCCTGAGTCACTTTAAAATTAAAAGCTATCAATTAATAACACTCTTTTTAAATTATTGATAGGGGATGCGGATAACGTAGTAAATGTTTTAATCATTTAAAAGAAATTATGTGTCACCATGTTGTGTGTTTATTGTTTTGACAGTGATAGAGAGCTGGCACTTTGGTGACATGGGCCAAAAAGAGTTTTTGTTTTTTTTAATGTAGTGTTATTTGAACATTTAGATAGTCGATTTAACTTTTAGGGTGCATTTGGTCCCAAAGTACTCTATCTAAGTGTTGAATTAACTACATTTTTTATTGTATGGCTTATTCACATTTGATAAGCTTTAGGGAGAGGAAAACAATCTGTGATTCTCGCCACTGCTCACCTCCTCATGACAAGCTGGAGGATTCTGGTGGTCTGATGGGGTGAAAACCAGCGCTGTAGTCCTCTCTCTCTCTCTCTCTCTCTCTCTCTCTCTCTCTCTCTCTCTCTCTCTCTCTCTCTCTCTCTCTCTCTCTCTCTCTCTCTTTCTCCGCTCGCCTCTCTTTAATTACAGCCAGTCTTCCATGTCGGAGAGAGGAAATTAATTATTCTCCTCCTAATCTGCCTGAAGAAGTATGGCACACAACCTGCAAGACACACATACAACACAACATTCAGACAGGCGAAAAACAAACACAAATTGTGCCCCCCAAGTGTTTCATTTTTAAAGCTCATCTATGATACACAAAGACCTTAATCTCCTGAAACACAAGATGTGTGTCCACAGAAAAGATGGGAGACAATACACTGGAGAAAAAAAAACAACACAGAGAATATTTGTGTAATAAAGAAAACAATCAACGCAAAACCAGGAGAAAACAAACCCCACGAAGCTAGACATAATGCTCCATAAATGCCTGATGCGCTCGGTCATATATCTGGAAAGAGGTTGATGTGCATCATTAGCCAGCTAAAGAAGGGGAGCTGGCTGACAGCTGTTTGAGGAATAATGAGGTGTGTCCTGTCTCACTAATGGATTCAAGTGACCAGTAAAGGAAATATGTCTTTGTTGCCGTGATCTGACATGCGCTCATTCATTCACCCTGTCTCTCGTTCACGCTCCCTCACTTTCTTTTCTTTTCTTTTCTTTTCTCATCCATTCAGATTCCCTTCATCTCTTCCACATGTGACCTCAGAAGGCCTCGATTGAGCTGTTAGCAGTACGCCCCCATAACGCAGTCCAGGCATGTCAACCATATGGATTTCTTTTTTCATATACAGTACAGTATATTTGGTGTCATGAAAGGTGTGTTGTGTACCGTAGTTGGCCTTGTGTGTTCTCTGCATCTTATAACCGCTGCCATGTTAGGTCAGTTTTGGTTTTATGCTGATCACTGGGACAAACACATTCAGTGTGCTCAGCTCATCTGTCCATGATCTCACCTATTCAGACCACCAGCAGCCACCACAGCAACACTGCTGTATGTTTCCAGTCCAATTCAGAGATTCAAAAAACTTTATTGTTCAACATGTTGCCATGATTGAATTGAACATTGTCTTTTATTTAAGGCTGTGTGTGTGTGCGTGCGTGCATGTGTGTGTGTGTGTGTGTGTGTGTGTGTGCGCGCGCGCGTGTGTGCGTGTGCGTGTGCACATGTGTGTGTGTGTATTAGATCCTTCACGTCTCTTGCTGATCAACAAGAGAGTGTGTGGTGAGCACCACCGCTGCTTTCATCTGTACGACCCCGAGCACCACAAGTCCGCTAATGAGCTCGTGAAGGGCCACAGAGGTCATCGCATTGTCCCCAAAACAAGAGGGGGACAGAGGCAGGCATGCATGCAGGCAGACGCCAGTGGATCAGTCATCATCGTCGCCATCAGCTCCTCTGCCCTCCTCTTCATCTCCCCTCCTCTCTTCTCCTCTTCATCTTATCGCCTCTCCTCTCCTTTCCTTTCCTCTCTTCTCTTCATCTTCTCGCCTCTCCTCTCCTCATCCTCTCCTCATCATCTCCCCTCTCTCACCTCACCTCAATGCTCTAAGATGGGTTGCTCTGAAAGGTTGCCATGGAGACAGTGCGGTCAGTGGTACACAACAGCGGATATGAGTATTGACATGTCTGTGACGATCACAAACCTCTGTGCATAGATCACAAAGGGAAAAGTTTGTAGGCATACGATAAGATCTCTACTACAGCAATAACAATTCAGGTATAATATTGTACCCCTTTGCCACCGTCCTATCTTACTCACATATGGAATAGGCACACACCTCATGCTTCTCTCTTTTCTTCCCCTATGCTGGGCTAGCTCTTTTTTCCTTCTAATATCCTTTCCTCCATCCTACTCGATCCGGCCCTTTCCTTTACTATCCCCATTACCTCGGTCTAATTATAGACCACAAATTGTCATGGGACAGTTGTGCAAATGCAATCTATAAAAAGTGTCAACAACATTTGTATTTCTTAAGGAAACTTAACTTTTTTAATGTTGACAACACAATAATGACCTTATTTTACAAGTCTTTTATTGAAAGTGTTCTATGCTATGGTATGGTATGCTGGTATGGTCACTCCAAAGTGACGCACAAAATTAAGTTGGGTAAAATTGTTAAAACGTGGGAAAATAATGGGGCGTCAGCAAAATGAGCTTAATAGACTTTATTTAGATAGATTAACCAAGAAAGCGGACAAAGTTTGTACTGACACTACCCACCCCCTCTCAGTTAAGTTCCAAACACTTCCTTCAGGACGCAGGTACAGATACCCTAACATTAGAACGAATAGAGCGAACTCCTTCATCCCCATGGCAATTAACGAATTGAACAAGATGTGGGAGATGCATTCTTGACATGGACATTCATATTTGTTCTGATGCACAATCGACCTCTTTTTACTTTGTAGCAATCCCCTTGTGTATCGAATGCATTTGACCTGTGGTCTGTTTTTATTTTATGTATTTAAACTTATATGTCTAGCTATTTATTGTGTTTATACTGTATGTGTCTTTTATTGTAGGCCTATATGTTTTTATGTCATTCTGCTGTGCTGTAACACAAATTGCCTTTTTAAGGACATTAAAGCTTTCATGTCAAGTCATTATACCCTTCAATTGTTATACCCTATTACCCCATACTGGATCGCTTTCCTTTTGCTCGTCTTCCGGGAAAGCGTTGTATTGTGCCCACACATAGGATATGCACTAGTGTGCCTGATATAACCATGACAGTGGCATCACATTCAGACCCTCTGAACAGGAAGCGGTGCAGTAGCTGGGGCTAGATTACCAGGCTTCTTCTTCTGTATCCTTATGGGAAAGATTTGTGTTACAGCCCCTCGCAGACGTACGCACACATAGTGAGTCAGTGAGTGAGTGAGTGCTCTGTTTCAGGTCAGCCCCAGCTCTGCAGGATGGAGAGGGTGCTGAAGTGAGCAGTTTTGTAGACTTTTCCCCCCCTCGGGTCAAATGGAGACTTTAGATGGGCTTTCAGTCCCTGCCACAGCTGCTGACAAGATGGCGGCATGGGGTCTGCACTGTGGAAATGAGTGTGGAGGATTGGTGTGGGAGGGTTGTGAATGTCAAGGAAATGCTTGTGTCTTTCACAGAGGTGAGACGAGCCCTGACTCAGGTTTTTTACATTTTATAAGTACTGTAGAGGAAAAAGAGAGAGTTGCATGGCAAAAGATGTACAATGCTATGAAAACCATTTCCGGTATGGAAATTCTGCAAATTATGTTAGGCTGGTCGATGCCTTTTTCCTCTCCTTCCTTAACCAGAAGCAGTCCAAAATGTATTGGGGGACAGTATGTTACACAGTCTCACAACCTCCGTAAGCAGCACGTTTTGAAACATGAACTAGAAGATCAGCTATACAAAATGTTTGGTAACACTTTATTTTAGGGACACACCTATTAGCACTAATACATACAATATTAATGCCTGTGTAAGTAACTTGTAAGGCATGTACTAAGCAAAATCAGACAGTTGTTAAGCATGTATTCACAAATGTCTTGTTCATGCCCAATTAGGGATTTATTACCAATATAACCTTAGTAAGGACCTAGTAGACCTAGATTTCTATTTATGAGTAAGCAGTAAGGGCCAGAATACAATGTGTGTAAGCTCCTGGGGCCTCATTTATCATCAGTTCGTAGAATGTCTTCTAAATTGTGTCTTAGGAGTGAAATTTAGAATGTTCGCAAGTACAGAAAAATCGTGATTTATCAAACGTGCGTTGGCTGCTCCTACGCACAAGTCTGCATGATAAATCCTACACCTTCCAAATCACTGTGCACGCGCGCATTCGGGGTAATTAGCATCCCGAAACGCCTCCAAGTAACCATATATGGTATTAAAATATATTCAAATGCCATGTTAATTCGAAGGCGCCACCCTGTTCGGATACACATGAACACACGCGGACACACGCGCCAGTCGAAGCGCTGGCGGGAAGTGCGGAGATAGAACCATTTCTGTTGCAGAAGTGGAGGTGCTCTCGACAGGAGGAGGACCGTGTTTCAAAATAAGTAAAAGAAGGAGACACACATGAACGAAAACACTGTAAAATAGCACACGGTCCTACTCCATTGTCATTCAAAGCAAACTGTAGCTTGCACGGTCAATATTATTCGCAACTTCGTGTTTCTTCCACTCACACGCATGGTCTGAGGTGTGCGTAGATTTAGGCACATTTCTACGTTCAAGTACATGTTCATAAATCCCACACTTTGCTCAGGAATGATCGCACGCACACTTTACGCACAGATCTGTGCCTAAGAACGCTTAATAAATGAGGCCCCTGGCACATTGTGTGAACAAACCCTGAACAATGTGAAAACAGATAAGGGTCCCTATTCTAAAGTGATGCATTGCTCAGCCCAGATGGCTTAGGGCCCCCGCACTACCTAGGGCCCCCACACTACCAAGGGCCCCCACTCTACCCACACCCCGCCCCCGGGTAGCAAAGTGTAAGAACTTTCCTGAATCTGCATTAGTCTCATTATGTACATTGATCTCACTTATTCTATTTAATGTATTGAGGAGTAATTGGAAGCAGTATATAGCAAGGATTGGACGTAAACTTCTCAATGACGGTGGGGTGGTGAGATGTCATTTTTTCATACACCAATTAGTTTTAATTGTAAAAACCCTACAATAAATGCAGAATATAACGATGAGTAATAGTTTGGAAGCGAAACTAAGCTATTCCTTTGTGATAAATAAGTTAATGTTTGAGAAACTTAGCTCCAAGAAGTGCAGTGCATGATGGGTACGCCCTTAGTCAGAAATGCAATACATGGCCAATGCAGCAATGATAATATTTCTGTTGTTACATACATGTCAAATTGTTTGGATAGCATCTAAATTTCACGAGTGAGGGGAGGAGCTAAGGACATAGGCTCAGAGCTGGGTAGGTTGTCTGTTGGCCTAGATTGCGTACCCATCATGCACTGCACTTCTTGAAGCTAATGTTCTCAAACATGAACTTAATTATCACAAAAGAATAGATTAGTTTTGCTTCAAAACTATTATTCTAATGTTCTGCATTTATTTTTGGGGTTTTTACAATTTAAACTCAGTAGTACAAGAAAAAAAATTACGTCTCACCAATCCACCGCCATCGACAAGTGTACGTTCAATCCTTGCTATATAAAGGCTCCTGTTACCTTCTTTACACAGTGGTGAAAAAGAGGAAACTAGATGACTCAGCGGAGTTTGTAGTAATTATTTAATATACCCTTACACTTTGTGGATTGGGGGGGCTAGGTAGCGCGGGCCTGGGTGGTGTGGGGGCCCTAGGTAATGAGGGGGACTTTGGTAGTGCAGAGGCCCTGAGCCATCTGGGCTGACCAATGCATCACTTTAGAATAGGGACCCTTATTCCGCATCTGTTTTCACACTGTTCAGGGTTTGTTCACACAGTGTGTCGGGAGCTTATACACATTGAATTCTGCCACTTACTACTTACTAATAAATAGAAATATAGGCTTACTGGTCCTTACTAAGGTTATATTAGTAATAAATCCCTAATTGGGCATGAACAATACATTTGTGAATACATGCTTAACAACTGTCTTATTTTGCTTAGTACATGCCTTACACGTTACTTACACAGGCATTAATATTGTATGTATTAGTGCTAATAGATGTGTCCCTAAAATAAAGTGTTACCAAATGTTTTAATTTTTTTATTTAATCAGATAGGCAAGGATTTTGCCGTGCAGTAAAATCATGAGATCTGCAGTACATAGACCCCTACATCTTATACTGTAAATACATGTGCATCATACATCTACAAGGCAGTGTATGTAACTCAAGATGCCTGAAGAAGATCTATGATCGAAACGTTGCTCCTAATAAATTAAGTCTTTTGCAAGCAGTGTGCAGATCCTTTCCCGCTCCTACATGTGACAGTTTTTTGATTTGGCACCTGCTGATGCTTTTTTGCTGGATGTGCGCACTTTCCACTACAGTGTATGGAACTAGCAGCACCATGGTGGTCAGGTCACAATAACACGGCCGTGCTGTGTTTTCATATTTGCCTAGCCCTTCTCACGTCAGCAACGCTGCACTCCAATTACGCTGCTGCAGCGGTGGCACATGGACAGCATACTGTACATACGTGTGGTAAGTGGCCATCACCTACGGCAGGAAATGCTCACAGAACATTTTGCAGAACATTTACTGTATATAACATCACAGACCATTTTACATGGTCACAGACCATGTTCCATTACATTACACTACGCTTTCTCTTCCTCGTCACGTCATCAACAAAGTAGCATAAATGTTCATAAATTGTCTGTAACATTACAGACCATTTATGTCACATTACATTACACTACGCTTTCTCTTCCTCGTCACGTCATCAACAAAGTAGCATACATGTTCATAGATTGTCTGTAACATTACAGACCATTTATGTCACATTACATTACACTACGCTTTCTCTTCCTCGCCACGTCATCAACAAAGTAGCATACATGTTCAGCAAATGTTCTACCAGCGTTTATAAGCGACCGGTTCCTGCTGACGACCCACATGCAGTGTTGCCAGATTGGGCTGTTTCCCGCCCAATTGGGCTGCTTAGGATGGCCGTGTGTGGGTAAAAATGGCATTTAGCAGAAAAACCTGCCCGATTTTTGCCATAGAAATCAATAGAATTGGGTGGGATTTTGTGCTTCTGAGCATTTTTTGGGCTGGAAATCATCAGACTCATCTAGCAACCCTGCCCACATGCCTGAAGGCTGCTTCTCCTGCCACTCACTGCTGCTGCTGCTGCTGTTGCTGTGCTGCCGTAGGTGAGTGTGTGTGGGGAGGAGGGGATAATGGAGCAGAGTGGAGCGGTGGCATACATACCTGTGCAATTAGCAACTCCTCCAGCTGACCTTTTAGTCAGCGCACACCACACGCCGTGGCCATTTCAAAAGGAGAGAGGGCATGCTGAGGCATGCTGACCTCGCAATGGAGAGAGAGAGAGAGAGAGAGAGAGAGAGAAAGAGAGAGAAAGTGGCAGACAAGGGGAGAAAGAGAGAGAGAGAGAGAGACAGAGACAGAGAGAGAGAGAGAGAGAGAGAGAGAGAGAGAGAGAGAGAGAGAGAGAGAAAGTGGCAGACAAGGGGGGAGAGAGGATTGAGAAAGTGAAGTGTGTGGGGGGCAGGGAGAGAAAGGTGGCCATTTTAAAGGTGGGAGAGAGGCACTGAGTGGAGTCCAATATGCGGACTTCCCTCCTCCCTTGCTCACTTGCCTGCTTGTGATCTCATGATGATGTCACTGACAACGGAAAATGAATTCAATATCTTGCAAAAGCGCAATTGTAAAGTCATTTTCTCATTTGCAAACTGGATGATGAATGAAGAATAGTCCCCCAAAAATTATTTTGGCTAGGCTGACAGCTGGGAAACTTAATTGTTTTCTCCACGGAGGAGGGGCCAGGAGGCGTGGCGAGGCCACAAGCACAAGTGGAGGAAGCAAGGTTGCATATTGGGATGCACCCACTCTGTCCACAGAAGGAGAAAGTAAAGGAGAGAGAGATAGCCATTTTAAAGGGTAAAGGGAAGCGCTCTGGTCTCGGAAATGAGAGAGCGGGAGAAGAAGTCAGAAGGAGAGAGTGAGGAAGCCATTTTAAAGGAGGGAGTAAAAGATGGAAAGAGAGAGAGAGATATTTTAAAGTGAAGGGGGAAGAGGGAAGAGAAAGTAAGAAAGAGAGAGAAAGATATCATTTGAGATAGAGAGAATAAGAAACAAAGAGGGATGGTGAATGTTTTGAAGAGAGTTGGAGGAGGTTGGTTGACCTCGATGGAAAGTGCTGATTCCCAGCGTGGCCGTTTTGCACTGAGGGCTTTTTCCCAACAGCAGGAGCAGCAGCTCTAGAATTGCGACGCCATCCTCTGTACTCCACCCAAAGATTTTGGCTCCGCACATCGTCTGGCAAAAGCCTCGAGCTCGGTTCTCTCAGTGTTTCGCCAATCAGCAAACAGTTGAGAGTGGTGACGTAGAACTCACCCGCGAGCTCCGTTACTGATTGGTTAAGGTAACTATATTCACACTTTCGTTTTGTTATTTGTATGCTTTTGCGACGCTATAACGTAACTGGCATGCTAATAAAGCACAATATGGGTTTTAATTTGAGTTTGGAACTTCAATTAATTTAAATGATAGAGTATGATCAGACCATCTCCCATCGTCCACGGAGACGGATTCCTCATGGCTTTTGCCAGACTGATTGACGGAGTCAACAGTCGGCTATTCGCCCAGGCTACAGCAGCTCATAGAGACTAACTAATGTGCTGGTCCACGTTCATTTCTCCCTGCAGCCACTCATGGACACTTCATAATATTTCAGTCCATCTTCATTCCTCTCATTCTTCATTTTCACTCTAGGTCTTTGTTATATTCCATCTTCGCTTTTACTCCTACTCTCCCTTTCTCTTCTCTGTCTTTCTCTCTCTCTCTCTCTCTCTCTCTCTCTCTCTCTCTCTCTCTCTCTCTCTCTCTCTCTCTCTCTCTCTCTCTCTCTCTCTCTCTCTCTCTCTCTCTCTCTCACCCACACCCACACACACACAAACTCACACAGACACACACAAACTCTCTCTCTCTCTCTCTCTCTCTCTCTCTCTCTCTCTCTCTCTCTCTCTCTCTCTCTCTCGCTCTTTCTCTCTCTCTCTCTCTCTCTCTCTCTCTCTCTCTCTCTCTCTCTCTCTCTCACCCACACCCACATGCACACACACACAAACTCACACAGACACACACAAACACACTCTCTCTCTCTATCATCTCTCTCTGTCTCTCTCTGTCTCTCTCTGTCTCTCTGTCTCTCTGTCTCTCTGTCTCTCTCTCTCTCTCTCTCTCTCTCTCTCTCTCTCTCTCTCTCTCTCTCCCCAAAGTTGATCTGTCTCTTTCATTCAGTTGGTTGCTCTTTTTTACTCAGTCATGCGCACACACAGAGAGAGACACACAGAGGCATAATTATTGTAAAGTTTAATGGTTGCTAATTGCATTTTGCTGTTTGCCATCCCTTTAGATGAGGATAATCTTCCCGGCTGCTGCCTAAGTGGGTATATTTTTAAAGCTGCTCAGGGGAGTGTGGAGCAGGCGAACACACACACACACACACACACACACACACACACACACACACACACACACACACACACACACACACACACACACACACACACACACACACACACACACACACACACACACACACACACACACACACACACACACACACACGCACACACACGCACACACAGGGGTGCAGTCCAGATGGAAAAATGCTCAGGGCGAATGACAGGAGAAACAGGGTGGCTGGTAACAGAAATACCACACTGGTGCTGCTGCTGTGAAAACTACATATTGCAGGTCTACGGAGTATACAGAAGATGTTTAGGATTACATAACATGGATGGAGCCACCACAGATAATTCAACTCTGAATGTTGACTGTTGCAGCCCTACATTAAAGGAGAAATCCGGTGTAAAATAGCTTGAATAGAGTTAAACGTTAAAATTAAAACGTGATGCTGAGGGCTAAGTGAGGTATGGCCACATACCTTTCCTCCATAGGTGCGCTGCATTGCGAATTCCAAGCGCTAGACAGAATTCCAAGAGCTAGTTGAATTTTAGCTTCTGCTGTGTTGTTCCGGCAGCGAATTAGACATCGTAATAAATCTCTACTTTCCACCATACGAGGCTCAAAGTTGCTCAGTACTTCATTCCGCAGAGTCGCGGGGTTGTTGACATGTAAAACGAGGCATAGGGAACTTTGGTAGTGCACAATTAGTTTAGCTATTGGGCCATATGCAGAGGCTGCGCAACTGCCGATATATCCTGCGCCAGAGCCAGTTTATCAGTTAGAGACTGTCCACTCACTCCATCCACACCAGCAGTTCACCCAGAGGATGCTGTCGAGAGAGTGCAGTCCATTCATCGGAATGGAGTCTGCACTCACCTGTTGGCGCCCCTACAGTGCAGTACCACCTTGAAAAGTAGTGAGTTGACAGTCTCTAACTGTTAAACTGGCTCTGGCGCAGGCTATATGTGCTGTTGCACAACCTGTAAGTACGGCATTGTTTCTAAACAAATGGTGCGCTACCATGTTAACCATGCTCCATTCATGTTAACAACGCTGCCCCTAACCCTACCCCACCCACTACCCCTTTGGAACAGGAGTCATCATTGGACACGATGGACAGAGTGTATGTGTGTATGTTAGGAAGCGCTTTGAGATAACTTCATTGTTGTGATACTGTGCTGTATAAATACGTGCATGTTGTATTGTGTCTGACTCAACAAAATCTCCCACAAAGTACGTATATATACTAGGGGCAGTTTACCGTAATACACACCAGGAATATAAACAGATGTATTACAAAAAAGTATATCGTTAAGATGAGGTTATTAAGCACAATGTGACTTTCAGAGTCCGTCTTCATGGGTACTGCTGACTGTGCATTGAAAGTCACACATTAGTACATTACCTTCTCCCCCACATGGAAATCTCTTCAGGAGAGTGACATTTTAAAACTATTTTTTGAAAATGCACTTTTCTTGCTTTTTCTGAGCTGTAAGGGCTGCCATTGATGATATCCTCACCCTTAACATCACAGGTTTCAGTCACTTCTTAGCTAATCTAACAAAATATGTATGCATGAGCGAAGTGTAAGTAGGCTATGGGCCACAGGGCCTCTGAGAGTTTTGGCCAGGTCCAGGACAAAGCCAACTAAATGGCCCCTCCACCCCATACACAGAACGTAATGAAGGAAAATGAAATGATCAAATGAAATGATAATCTCTCCCTAGGCGGGACAACTGACCCGTTTGTCTCCCCCTGTTGGCTTCCCTGATTAGCAGTCATGGATAAGTAGAGTAAAGTTAACGTTTGCACCTTTCTTTTCTTTTCTTTTCTTTTCTTTTCTTTTCTTTTCTTTTCTCTTCTTTTCTTCTCTTTCTTGCACCATTCAGGTTATTAAGGCTCCTTCAAATACAAAAGGACATGATCTGAAAAAACTCTGCTTGAGTTTGTCATTCTGTGTGCGAGTCCCCCCTGCAAATAGCCCAGTCATGGATACGTGAGTGCAGCATGCCCATTCCTGGCACAACTGGGTGAGTGGGTTGGGGAGTGTACAACCAGCGCTAGTCCCTTGGGGAGCCTGTTGGACTGCCTGTCTTTCTTTTCTGGAGGCCAAAGCTAATTTTACCCAGGAGCGCTTTATTCAGTAATCCATCTCTGATTAAAAATGTCACCCAGCCAGTCATGTCTGCCAGGCCCATCCCACTATGCTGAACTTAAAAGATGTCTAACGGGCCCCAGCGTTGCAAAAATGATCATGTTATGTTATGTATGTTGTCTCATCTTGGCAATGCAACGTCTGGAATCCCCCACATCTGCCAGAGAGGGTCTGGGATTTGGCCAAAACCAGCTGACTGCCAGAGGAGAGACAGACACACTTGCTTGGATGGAGGATTGGAGGAGAAGAGACAGAGGGAGAGAGAGGGGAAAGTGGGAAGGACGGGATACCTCCACTGTGATTAGTCTAATACAGGGGTGGGGAACCTTTTTCATTCAAGGGGCCACTTCATATAGTCCTCCAAGGGCCGTACCATGAACACAAACCAGGATTCCCCCCTTCACCTTAGGCCTATCTTGAAGGTTGCCACCTTTACAACAGACCCCACCTTCCTTATCTCCCCTGCAAACATATCTTAATTGTTTTGCAAATGTGATTTCTAAGATTGCTTTACAAAATGTCATATTTCGTGTGAAACTGAATTACATTTTGAACATATTGAACCTTTGACAGAGAACCTTCAGCACAGATTTCTGCTGTGGGGGATCTACTTTCACTGAATCAGTGCCATTATTTAAGTCTAAGTCTAAGTCTAATCATTATTTGATTGATAGGACAAAATGTAACAAAATGCAAGACTTCTCAACCTTCCCACCAAAGTTATAATTGCCTGCCAATGTAATAAGGCAACAGTTATTACGTTGGCAGGAAATTATTACATTGGCCGGGCTATTGCGTCTGAACTGCACATTTTTTTTATTACATTGGCCGTTTTATTACATTGGTGGAAAGTTATTACGCTGGTGGATAGCTTAGTGGATAGGAAGGATCCCAACTGTTGCAATGAAGCAAAGGGAACGACTGGATGAACAAGAGAGGTAAAACTCATTTATTTAACTCAGCGAAAGATGGAAAATGTGCTTACCGTATTCCAAAATTGGGATACTATTGCTTTAACTATTGTTTTATATTTTACGGATTTTTGTTCTACATGGGTACCTGCACATGTTCTTTCTCCCACATGCTCATGTTCTGTCTCCTCCTTTGTAAACATTTCACTGACAGAGAAAAGTGCTTCCCAATCTTAAAAAAGAAAACCAATGTGAGGGAGGCATGGCGGTGGAAAAGAGTGGAAGATGAGAGGAAGTAGTAAATTCGGAGGGCCCACCATCACCCATCCATGACCCTGCACTGCCGCACAGCAGCAGAAACAACTTATAATGGGACATAAAATTGATCCTGAGGTTTTGTTTTGCCTGTTTGTTCGTTGTTATGTAGTTTCGCCTCACCTTCCCTCCCACCTGTCCTCCCTCCTTACGCCCATTTCTTCCCCTTCTTTCCATCTCTACTTTCCTCTCTTTGGTTTCTCTCTTTAATCAGATGTCTGAATGAAAGGCTAAGATTTTTTTCCGAGGCGCCACTTTGATAAATGGAGGCTTTGTTGTGCAGGGAAGGTGCATGCGTCTGCTGGAGCATGGACACAAAGGGCCTAATTGGAGGGCTTTGAGAGTCAAGATATAGGGGAAGCCGAGGCAGAGGCGAAGGCCAACACAATGGGCAAACCAAGCTGGATGTAAAGAGAGAGAGGGATTTAAACCCAGTAGGAGAGTCGTGGCAGCAGTGATGTCATAATACTTTTGCAAAGACAGCAAGAGGGAGAGAAGAGAGAGTAGGGGAGTGGGCATTTTCTTCGGAAGGACATTTCTGGAGGCTTTTGCACAGCTCAGTCCAAACGGGTGAGTTGGATGTAACCAATACATTAGAGAGAGACAGACGGACGGACAGACAGACAGACAGACAGACAGACAGACAGACAGACAGACAGACAGACGGACGGACGGACGGACGGACGGGTAGACAGACAG
>NC_085861.1:26355667-26363167 GCF_034702125.1 Engraulis encrasicolus | reverse complement strand
AGAGAGAGAGAGAGAGAGAGAGAGAGAGAGAGAGAGAGAGAGAGAGAGAGAGAGAGAGAGGCTAAATGCTACTTGTATGAATAATGAAATGTTTATGGACTATGAATGTGTTTATGCTTGTTGTGAAAGAAGGAATGACACTGGGAAATGTTTGTGAACTTTAAATGGGGGTGGGGGAGGGATGTTTTTTTGCTGGCGCTATTGCCTAAGCCACGTGCTGAACTTAGGTGCTGTTTCCACGTAGCTGGATATTACTATATGTGGATATTTTTTTCTCCTGCTTGTATTGGTTTTGCATTGGTTTTGGCCTTCCGTTTCCACGTAGCAGATATTTAAAAATCCAGGTATACAAAGCAGGAGAAAAAAATATCCTGTTTGGGGGTCTGAAACGCATTTGTTACAATGGAGGATTTTTTTTATCCACATGTTGCGTTTACACCTAGCAGGAGAAAAAAATACCCTGCTAAAAAAATATCCTGCTACCTGGAAACAGCACCTTAGTGGAGCGCAACTTAGTGACAGATAAACACAGTCCTTAATCATGTCTCATTCGGTCATATATTGCATCATAACAAACCTGCTGCAGTGTACCATGTTTCATTTATGTGCATCTACCACCCTCCCAACATCACGGATGACAGTGATCCTGACGTTTCAGAAGGAGCATTGTGCATTCATTTATTGCTCATGATGACTGTCCGACTGTTTGATCTTCCTCCTGCCTCAGCCACGGTGGGGAGGCTTTTCCCACCTACCGTATGTATGTGTTGGAGTAGGGCATGATCTGAGACCGACAGGAGTTGCACCAGTTACTGTTGTCTTCCTCTTACTCCAGCAGAGCCAGCTGGGATGGAGCATTCAAAACTGGACTCTGGACGTTGCTCATGTGAACTCTTGAATACCTATCTGGTTATTTTAGCTTGTGGAGAAAATAAAAATGAATACATTATTTGAACAACTTTATCTGCTGTGATTCTATGGCATCCGACATTTTGGGTTGAAAGAGGGAACTGAACCCTTGACACATACTCCTCCACTAATTTCCCCTCCTAATGTGACGGAGGTCTTACTGTGCAACATGTTCTCCAGAAATTCCGTGCTCCTGGACACGGATGTTAAGGACACAAAATCCGTGTCCAGGAGCACGGATTTTGTCAAAATTTTCCATGATGGACACACAGAAGTGCTCTCTCTATACTCCCACAGCTCTATGTTTCCACAGTCTTGTGTTTTCTCAGGATTTTTTCAAATATTTTTTCTAAAAAAAAAAACATTTCTTACTGACAGGTTAGGGTTAGCAATTGTTTTGCTCTGGGCACAGCTAGTTTTATTTCATTCATTATATGAATTTGATAGCCTAGCAACCAACTGGAAAAGGTATTTCTCAAAATTATGTCTTTAATGACAGGTTAAGGCTAGGGAATGTTTTGGTCAGGGCACAACTTAAATTGCTATAGCATTATTTTGTTTAGGATTAGCATTTGGTATGTATTTTCTAATGATAGAGTTAACACAGTGCTGTGGTAATAGCCAATAGAAAGCACTCCCGTGTGCCCATCACAGAAAACAATTCCGTGTCCAGGAGCACGGAAAACAATTCCGTGTGCAGGAGCACGGAATTTTGGCAAAATCCGTGCTCCTGGACACGGATTTTGTGTCCTTAACAACCGTGTCCAGGAGCACGGAATTTTTGGAGATCAGGCTGTCCTGCACCTGTTCGTCCCCCTCTGGGCGCGAACCTGCAACCTCGTCAACTACATCGGTTCGGAAATTGGAGGCACAGTACGATAACGCTGGACTAAAGGACCAGTCCCCCAGCCCAACGGCATCGACACTATGAGGCTTTCAGGAGGGAGGTTTACCAATGTTCCACGCTAACTCTGCTAGTTAGCCTCCGCTACAATAACTTCAATCACAAATGTAAAACACAGCAATGGCGCAAAGGGCTTAGGCACCATGCTGTTATGCAGGGGGACAGGGGATTGATTTCCGGGTTTTGATTCTGCACAAACAAAACTAACTCACCCCTTCATCAGATCCAGCTTCACCGTCCTTAAAGCATGTTTGCCTTTGGGGCACAACATCACATGCATCTAGTGTTGCCCAGGGAGCCAGGTTGCCATCTCTGGTCGCTCTTGTTATTTTTATATGCGAATTGCATTTCAGGCATTTTTTGGAGCTGCACTATTTTCTAATTAATGGCAGCTATTATGGAAATTTGCCTTAGCTTCATTCACCTTCCACTGCACAGTTTGGCTTGCCCCTTTACACTAATCATAGTAGTTGAGTCACTACCTTTTGGATTTGATTGGACATTTTGAATCTTAAATTGAACAAGAATAAATGTGTATGATATTATGCACATACCGGTATATATGAAATCATCAGTTGAAATAATCTTTTGTTACAGTATATCATATTTTGTGTTTAAGTTGTAGGGAAGGCCAGTAGGGAAGACAAGTGGTTAAGAAACATCCACCACACGGTTGAATTTTAAACTGTTGAAACAGCAAAGGTCTCTTTTGCGTTTCTATATGCAGCAAAATTGACAGCCCAGCCAGCATATGAAAAGGATAATTAGCTACAAACAGTTGCTGTTAATTATGGCCATTTTTTTTACAGCATGTCATTGTTTTTATTCTCCAAAAAACAGACAACTATTGTGACAACATTACTTTCAACCATGTATTGAGCAGAAACAGTAAGTACTGTACAAAAGCCAGTATATTACTGTATTATTACTGTATTATAGTATTATTTGGTCTTGAAGATGTTACTGGGATTTCACAGTGTTTTATTGTTCCTGTGTTATTGGCTTATGTTTTACCTAAGTTATTTTCGGCAGCGCCACTGAAAGCCATTCACCCTTCGCTTGTCCGCGATCACCATCTAGCTGCAATATCACCTGGATAACTTCAATCACTGATCATTCTCATTGGTTGATGAGGTAACACTTTACAATAACGTCCTATTCACAGCTTTATTAACACATTATAAATAATGAACTAATTATCAGCAAAATGTTTACAAATGTTGGAAATGCTGGAAGTTTCTCCTCCAAAGACCAGAGGGCATGAAACCACATAAAACTCACACGGTAGACGTTGATTCCCATTCCACTGTGCAGTCATAGTTTGGTTATTACTCATTTACAAACATTTGTAAATGCTTTGTTAAATTTGATTGTTATTAAATGTTAATAAAGCTGTGAATAGGTTGTTATTGTAAAGTGTCACCGTTAAAGGTACACTGTGTGAGATTTTTAGTTGTTTATTTCCAGAATTCATGCTACCCATTCACTAATGTTACCTTTTTCATGAATAATTACCACCACCATCAAATTCAAAGTATTCATTATGACTGGAAAAATTGCAGTTTTCATACATAAAAAGGGGGATCTTCTCCATGGTCCGCCATTTTGAATTTCCAGAAATAGCCATTTTTAGCTGCAAAAATGACTGTACTTGGGCCATACTACAAAATATTAGTTTATTACGTAGTTAACTTTCATGAAAAGATCAAATTTGGCAATAGGCAGCCCAGTTTCAATGAGCAGCATAGTTGCAGTACCTTTTTTGACCATTTCCTGAACAGTGTCCCTTTAAGGATTCTCTGGTGGTATCAAGCATGAAATAATTTATAAGGACACAATACAATGCAACATAGCAAGGATAGCACATTGTACATGATACAATGACAAGTGTTATTCATTGCCTGGGTGAGGAGAGAGAAACTGTGAGTTGTGCCTTGCTATGCAGGTACCTCATCACTACATTGCCGTACCGGTACTGTGTAGCGCAGTGCTTGACACTAACTTTTTCGCTTACCAGCCATTTTGGCTAGTGGTTTTCCTGACACACTAGCCATTGGGCCTTTTCACTAGCCATAATTTTCTTAACCATCATAGCAGCTTTAATGAATTACTGTATATAATAGGCTGTAGGCCCTAATAATGTAATGTAGGCTAATATAATATAATATAATATAATATAATATAATATAATATAATATAATATAATATAATATGCTATAGGGCCTAATAATTAGAATTGTTAGGCCTATTAACTGGTCCATGCATGCATGCTATGCAAAGAACAGATTTACTGATCTGAGGAATGGCATAGCCTATATATACCATGCAGAAACACCAAGCACAGTGTTGTGGAAGGGCACAAATGTAAGCTACAGGAGAGCAAAATATTTTTGTCTTTAATCTGGAGGGACTTCTTCATATCATATAGGCCTATCTGTGGAGGTCGCCGTCCAAATTGATGCGCAAAGTAGATAGCGTACAGTAGTCATTGCCAAGTTCGCCTGTCCTCGGTCATGGATGTGGAATAACACCTCTTCTGGAATATTTGCTTTTAAAAGTATCCACTAGAAAGCACACACAGCTGCGGTAACTACAGAAGGGGCTACGACTTATTTTCATTCCGTTTAATAGTGATTTGTTTAAAATACAAGGCGAGACGGGCACCTGCGAAGGGACATGCAATGGGATGCTTTTGTGCAGTCTGGAAGGCTACTACTGCGCGTTTTTTAAGAACGGTTTGACAGTCGGGAACAACAGCACAAGAAACATGGAGGAATAAGGTATGAAGACATAGGCCTACAGGCAAATCAGAAAATAATTTAAACCAAACATTATTAATGCCGCATGTGTCCTTGTCTTATCACTGCGCTAATCAGTCTTGAGACTTTAACAAGAGTAAGACAGACTGACGTGTTTTCCTCTCGCTTTGGTCATTTTAATGTCCACTACTACCAAGTATTGTACTAATGACAGATCACAAAACAGGGGTGCGATTCTCAAAGTGCGAAGCAGCTAGTCTGTTAGCAATGTTGCATAGTAAATACTATAAAAGTTGCTAACTCTTGTGTCTCGAACGTTAGCACCCAAGTAACTACTCTGGGAGTAATTGTGCACTCTAAGTAGTGGTGACTTTGAAAGTGAGGTGCCTCCTATCCGTAATCTGGACAGTGAGTTGGAAAAGTTTACAAACAGCTGAGTAGATCATTGATTCCAGACATCACCCAGCCCCCCCAAGTAACCACAGCGCTAGTCTACGTCAGAGCGTGACTCCACCCATTAGCTAAACTTGTAGGTAAATATTTGACCACAATGTGTCCAATATCTTTTAAATCCTGTGGGGCAAAACGATGAAATCAATCCCATGCACAGAAAGTGATGATACAGCTGTGAGAGTGTTCAGAACACAAATTCACGTCCATGTCATTTGTTCGTGAAAAAAAAAAAACGCATATCCTTGAAGTCTGTATGGGGTAAGTCCCCCACTAATAATATACTTTTAGCTGTATGGCCGTTGAATTGCGTCTCATTTGGCGGGGTGGGGTGTCGACGTGTTTTGGAATTTTAGATATTGAAAGTACGATTTCTCCCGGAAATGCGCGGGATGACGTGTCAACTACGTAAAGTTTTTTTTGGCGCGAATTTCATTTCAGAGCCTAGGGGTATTTACGCTTGCTATCAAGGGAATACGCGAGCCACGCGGGTTTCAAAACCCCAGTGGTGCGAGTTGCAGTGGTGTTTGACACAACTCGTGAAATCGGGGTTTTGGACCCTACCGTGTAACACATTTTTTCTCCCTTGCTGCACGTGTGTGTGTGGTAATGCACACATAAATTATCTATTCTTTCTCGCCAGATATTTTCCAAAATTGTGGATGTAACCATGTTATTCGAACCGGTGGGGGGGGGGGGGGGGGGGGGGGGGGGGGGGGGGGGGGGGGGGGGGGGGGGGGGGGGGGGGGGGGGGGGGGGGGGGGGGGGGGGGGGGGGGGGGGGGGGGGGGGGGGGGGGGGGGGGGGGGGGGGGGGGGGGGGGGGGGGGGGGGGGGGGGGGGGGGGGGGGGGGGGGGGGGGGGGGGGGGGGGGGGGGGGGGGGGGGGGGGGGGGGGGGGGGGGGGGGGGGGGGGGGGGGGGAGGGGGGGGGGGGGGGGGGGGGGAGGGGGGGGGGGCGGGGGGGGGGGGGGGGGGGGAGGGGGGGGGGGGGGGGGGGGGGGGGGGGGGGGGGGGGAGGAGGGCGGGGGGGGGGGGGGGGGGGGGGGGGGGGGGGGGGGGGGGGGGGGGGGGGGGGGGGGGGGGGGGGGGGGGGGGGGAGGGGGGGGGGGGGGGGGGGGGGGGGGGGGGGGGAGGGGGGGGGGGGGGGGGGGGGGGGGGGGGGGGGGGGGGGGGGGGGGGGGGGGGGGGGGGGGGAGGGGGGGGGGGGGGGGGGAAGGGGGGGGGGGGGGGGGGGGGGGGGGGGGGGGGGAGGGGGGGGGGGGGGGGGGGGGGGGGGGGCGGTGCGGTTTCCCAGTGGGGGCAACGTGAGACCACAGCTATGGAGGAAATCGCGCGAAAAGTGCTCAGGGATAGGCGACGTGTAACAACATTGTGTTTTTGCTGGAGGGAACCACAACTATTGTCCAAATATTTGACAATTACACCTCGAATGAACGAATCCATCGGCAGGCAGATAATACTGCATTATGGTGCATTATGTGTCCGAGGGAATGCCACGGCCGTGGTTTTTTTTCACAAAGAAATTCAGAAGTGTGTTGGGAAGTTAAACAGCGGCGTCACGGTGTCGTGGAAAAAAAAACCAAAGAAAAAAAAATTCCAATCAAATGTGCTGGTGGTGGTTGTACATATGGCGTTCTACTTTCACGCACTGAAAGTAGGAGGAAACAGCTGAATCATGACTCAGCAATCATGCAAATCTCTTGTGTGCTTCCTTGTCACGCAATACTGCAAGGTCCAGAAGTAAGTAGCGGTGTGGACTCAGAAAGCAGCGCACTACTCTACTTTTGACTTACTGTGGAAGTAGTAAAGGTTTTCGAGAAATGCACGGATTTCGCCTTGAAGTAAGTAGATAACTACAAAGTACGTCTGTAGTTCAAAGCTAACGTTCCAGAATCGCACCCCAGGTCAGTTGAGATGAACTTCGCTACTTTATTTTCACGTGAATGTTTCCAGTGACATTTCCAAACGCACGCTGATGTCCCGGTAGCTCGCTGTCACTCTTCGCAAGACTAGAACTAGCTCTATCAGATAGATTCCTGGCTTGCGTTGCGTGAGACACAGGTGACACGTGACATAGGTGCTTCATGGGTATTGTAGGCTCGCGAAATCGCATTATATTGCTTTTGTAGCAAATACGGTCGGAAGAAAAAAACTTCAAAATGCGGTGCCTCATCATTCAGAATAGTAACGGACCCGCCAGAATGGCTAGTGAACCTTCGGTATCTACTAGCCAACGCCGACTTTCACCCGCATTTGGCTACCTGGCGTGTGTTAGTGTTAAGCCCTGTGTGTAGGCCTACTGTATGAAGCACACACAGCTAAGACCAGTGCATGAGAAACATCCGGTGACACTTTAGAATAACTACCACTAAAAAGCTTTTTGGAGACTAAATGAGCATTCATTAATGAACTGAACATAAACAAAACCTGTTTGTAAATGACTAAGAACCAAACTACAACTGCACAGTGGAGTAGGAGT
>NC_085861.1:26345667-26350667 GCF_034702125.1 Engraulis encrasicolus | reverse complement strand
CATACAAAACACTCTCCATAATATATAATATTCTCAATGTCCTCATAACCACCCCCACCCCCACACACACACACACACACACACACATACCTCGCCCCCCACCCCAGACCCCTCCCTGTAATTTCAATCATTTATTGGCTTGACATTGTAGAAACTCTGGTCAAGACAGTCATCTAACACATACTGTAGGCCTACATGCAAAAGACATCCACCAAGGAAGCTGTTTGATAGAACATTGGACTATGTTACACCCTATTTTTATTTCAAGTCTTTCTGCCTTCTCTTTGTGGAGTTAGAAACTGGAATTTCCAAATTCGCTCTGTCAGGCATTTCAATTTGCGGTCACTAGGAGTGTCTAGATTTGTAGGCTTGCAATGCTGAAGAATCTTTTTTAAAATCCCCTTTCCGGTTCGTGATCCGGATCACCACCAAAATTGAATCACTTGTTCCTTTGGTCATTTCCAACAACTGTGCAAAATTTCATCCAAATCCGTGCATAACGTTTTGAGTTATCCTGCTGACAGACAAACAAACAAACAGACAAACAAACAAACAGACAATCCAACGCGACCGAAAACATAACTTCCTTGGCGGAGGTAACCAGGTTTGCTATTTCAGAGTGTGTGTCTCTCTCTCTATTCAGTTAGATAACGCAGAGACAGTCATATTGCAAATTGATTAGTTAGTCAAATTGATAATAACATAATAATAACATAATAATGTATACAATCACAAAAAAGTAATTCTCACTCATTCTACAGTCATTGGTCTCTAATTCAAATTCAAAAGTGTTCCACTGGCATGGTGATGTAGAAACCTTAGTAAAAGCAGTCATTAAACACATAGCACATACAAAGGAAAGCAACAATACCTCATAATAAGCTCATAGCATGGCTTTACTTTCAGTCCTATTCTCTCTCGCTTTCTCTCTCTCTTGCTTTCTCTCTCTTGCTCTCTCTCTCTTGCTCTCTCTCTCTTGCTCTCTCTCTCTCGCTCTCTCTCTCTCTCTCTCTCTCTCTCTCTCTCTCGCTTTCTCTCGCTTTCTCTCTCTCTCTCTCTCTCTCTCTCTCTCTCTCTCTTTCTCTCTTTCTTTCTCTCCCACCTCCCTCTCTCCTTATCCTTCCACGTCCTTTCCTCACCCCTGACCGTGTTCTGTATTATCCTCTTCTCCTCATCTGTGCCCGGTACAAGGTGCCTGCGATAATCTGACATTCTTTAATGAAAGATTCCGCTCTGATGTCACAATGGGCCTCGGCTCATGCAAGACAAACAGTGTCCGTCTCCTGGCCATAATGAGACACCCGACTCTCCAGGAGACACGAGAGGAAAACAACGCGGGCCTTTCGCCTCTTTGTTTGACAAGCACAGTTGTGGCCAGGGATGAAGAGAATTTCAAAAGAAAGCAAAAAGGAAACAAATAGGAAATGCATTAGAAATGCCACTTTGATTAGATTTGATCAGTGTCAATATTTGGGACAAGCTAAGCCGGAGCGAATCAATCGCGCGCAATGAGAAACGGACATGGCCATAAACACAACAGAGGTGTAAATAGGACTCAAGGTTATTGCGTGTGTGTGTGTGTGTGTGTGTGTGTGTGTGTGTGTGTGTGTGTGTGTGTGTGTGTTTGTGTGTGTGTGTGTGTGTGTGTGTGTGTGTGTGTGTGTGTGTGTGTGTGTGTGTGTGTGTGTGTGTGTGTGTGTGTGTGTGTGTGTGTGTGTGTGTGTGTGTGTGTGTGTGGTTGTGGGGTGTGTGTGTGTGTGTGTGGTTGTGGTGTGTGTGTGTGTGTGTGGTTGTGGTGTGTGTGTGTGTGTGTGTGTGTGTGTGTGTGTGTGTGTGTGTGTGTGTTTGCGCACACGTGTGCTTATGTGCCATATCCAATTCCTTCTCCACAGTGTCAAAGCAAAGGCCTCCGTTGTGTTTACGCACAGAGCAAAAGTGGCAGCCATGGCCAGCGCATGAAAAGGATAATTACCTATTAAAACCCCCCTCAAAAACTCAATTAGTCATTGGCCTTCATTGCCACGAGGCTCCAACGCATTCATCCCCTCCCCGCTGGTAGGGCTGCTGACAGCTTTGGCCAGGCCCAGCGCAAAATCATTTGAAAGCGTTTGATAGTGTAATAGAAATTCATTGCTGGCCCACTCTTTCTCTGGTCCCCCAGGACGGCTGACCCCTTTGTCTCCACCTGTCGGAGTCCATGAGTATGAATATGAGGCTTCATCGCATTCATCCCCACTGGTACACACACACACACACACACACAATTCAGCACGCACAGGCGTGAGGCAGAGGGTAGTGTATGTGTGGTATGGGGTGTCTGAACCTCTCACAGCAACTGAGAATCAAAGGCTGCACTGGGCTGAATGACCCTTAGTGTGTGTGTGTGTGTGTGTGTGTGTGTGTGTGTGTGTGTGTGTGTGTGTGTGTGTGTGTGTGTGTGTGTGTGTGTGTGTGTGTGTGTGTGTGTGTGTGTGTGTGTGTGTGTGTGTGTGTGTGTGTGTGTGTGTGTGTGTGTGTGTGTGAGAGAGAGAGAGAGAGAGAGAGAGAGAGAGAGAGAGAGAGAGAGAGAGAGAACTGAATGGTCACGATTGAAATTCTCTTCACGTTTCTCTGTTCACACACCTCTGAGCCAATTGTCCGCATGAAGGAGAGAGAGATAGATAGATACAATAGATAGATAGATAGATAGATAGATAGATAGATAGATAGATAGATAGATAGATAGATAGATAGATAGATAGATAGATACATAGATACATAGATAGATAGATAGATACATAGATAGATAGATAGATACATAGATACATAGAAATCTATCAATGGTAATCTTTACAATATATTACAAGTACTGCAACTGAACAACAAAGCCAAACGTGTCACATATAAACATGACAAACATTTTCTAAAAGTCGGCATTGTAGTTTTAAAACCAAGTGATAAGACTATAGCTTTAAACTCATGCTTAATGCCATAAGCCAGCCAGAATCACCACAGAAGCAAGCGGAGCCAACAGAGCTAATCAAGATAAGACATGATTCCATTTCCCTCATAATCATAATGTACAAAGAGAGAGAGAGAGAGAGAGAGAGAGAGAGAGAGAGAGAGAGAGAAAGAAAGAAAGGAGAGCTATCAAATTTTCCCTCAGTCGTAAAATAATGTCACAATTAAAACAGCATGAGATGGGACTTGATTACTGTGCAGCTCCAGATCAGAGCTAGCTAAGCACTGATTGCGCTCTCCCTCCCTCCCGCCTTCACACAGCCCCTCTCTGTGAGAAAGTATTACCCGGTACCAGGCCTGCCAAAGAAGGGGTTAGTTGTCCCAGGCCCAGGGATAGTGGAGGCCCAGAATTGGGAACTTGTTACATTGTACTGTATTGACAAGGGGGTCCATTCAGATGATTTTGTCCTGGGCCTGATCAAAGTTGCTAGCGGCCCTTTCCGGTGCGACAGCCAGAGCGATAGCAAAGTGCCAGCTATAGATACAGTTTCGTCTGGAGATGGGAGATAGCGGGCCAGTGGGGTAATCCTCTAAGTAGGTTTAGTCAATTTACTTACCGCTGTGTAGGAGTAGTCAGAGTTCAGCAATGTATTGTTGGATAAATGAGCTGGTGGGAAGCTTTTGTCTGGATATAATTCACTATTAGAAACTAACTCATCAGTTTTGTGAACAGCATGCCGTAGAGGGGAGGGTGTGTGTGTGTGTGTGTGTGTGTGTGTGTGTGTGTGTGTGTGTGTGTGTGTGTGCGTGCGTGCGTGCGTGCGTGCGTGTGCGTGCGTGCGTGTGCGCGCTTGCGCATGCGTGCGTGCGCGCGTGTGCATGTGTGTGTGTACACTCCTAACAATCATTTTTGGGTGCTAGATGTCCCCACTAAGGTGAAAATGGTACTTGATGGGGTCCACATTTTGTCTACTACTGCATTTCGGTTCGGGAGCATGCAAGCTCACGAAGATGAGCAGAAATACTCAAGGGTATGGTGACAGTCTAACATCTTTCCATCTCTGAATAATCAAACTATGGTCTAAGGATTTGGTGTAATGGCTATGTCTTCATTTAAGGCTCTTGGTAATATCATAGCAATGTTGTTATTATGTAGTTGAGTATTGTCATCAAATAGTGAATAGGCCCGCTGGCGACCCATCTGCAGAAAGAGGCTACGTTATGTGCGGTGTAACCGATCAAATAAACCAGCCGAGACGCGATTCAAGCGACAGAGAATCGCTTCTGTGCAGCAAGAGCGATACGAGCGATTCAAGCGACTAGCGTATGTCCAGGCAAAGCATTCAAATATTCCCATTGGCTGTGGTCACTGACCTCTATACAGTCATTGGCTGTCGCGGCTGGTCGCCGAACCGCGTCATAGAAAGTTGAAAGGATTTCAACTTCAAACTGTCACTCTCGGCGTGCAAATCGCTCTAGTCTTCAGAATCGTTTTGTCGCTTGCTCGCCAACTCGCCACTCTTTCATGGAACGTTCACTGAAAGTTCCCACGGCTTTAACTGCCAATAAACAGGCGAGGCGTACCGAACTCTGCATTCCAATTGGTTACTCGCTTACTCGTCTCGCTCGAAGTTAAAATATTTTCAACTCGGGATCCGCCCACATCGCATCGCTTGTGCAGTACTCGCCTACTCGCCTGCTCGTCTCGCTGGAACACATTGACATTCTATTGAGTTGATTCGCTGAGCGAGTAACTAGCTGCGACGTGTGTGTACGGCCCTTAAGACCGTGACAAAGTGTATGAGAGATGCTACTGTTGGTTGCATGTAGTGTGGCCCCAAGGGAAGGAGGTTAGCATTAGCTTAACCATGCGAAGCGACTATCCCAGGCCATGGCTCCATGTCACCGCAAACAGCGCATTTCAGTTCATGCAGACGAATAGGAGTAGGTCTAGCTGTCTTCCCCCAACCACATTTTTCCTCCAGCAATAAATCCTTCACCACATGGGAGGTCGCGTATGCATGTCACTCACAGGCTCTCCGCCTGTGACCTAAGGCATG
>NC_085861.1:26330667-26335667 GCF_034702125.1 Engraulis encrasicolus | reverse complement strand
GGGAATGTTAGAGCTGAGTGAACACATAATGCAAGAGAGGGTCTTCGCTTTAAATGCAACCCATGTCATGTTTTTTATGTGCTCCGGGGGCTGAGATACTTATTTTGGCTTTTAGTGCACTTTTCCCCAAAAAGAACTTAGGCGTTTTTTGCAGGTGCCTTAGGTTAAAATGGGTTAATTATGTTTTGTGCTGCACTTTGATTGACACTGAAAAACTACAATATGGGGTGTACAGGGGTTATTGGGAGTTCAGAAAACAACCTATACTGTGTGAGTTGATGCATTACAAAATGGAACTTGTTACTTTTGCAACATAATAATGTGTGCAGTCTGGAACTGAATCACTATCAGTGCCACACAGGTACAGTACATCTCTGATACACATGGCCCTTTGGAGGTAGAGAATGCAAAACAGTTTTAAGGTGATGCGAAGGTGATGACAGCTTTTGTTTTGTTTTCTGGGGAAATAGTTGTCACACATAGGGATATGTTTAATGTTGTGGAAAAGACCTATAACACGCAGGCAGGCACGCTCGCGCGCACACACACACAGCAGCTTTAGGGGGCAATTCACAGCAGTGCTTTCGGAAAGGTGGACTCATAAATAGAGGAGAAATTCAAATGAAAACAGTGCTCTGTTCCATTGTCAATCTTTTGCACTGAATAATAGTTCAGTTCAAGAGTTTATTCCCCTGAATCTAAATTTTACTTAATTCCAAAGAAGATCAGCACCACCAACGTGTATTTCCCTATAGGCGTGTCTGAGAATATAAACATAATCCTAAATACAGGGTGTCTCCATACAACGTGTTCACACTTTAAAAAAAAAANAAAATGTATGTCTATTTTTCTTGGTCACTGTCTGTGTTATTATTATTCAACACATCAATGACTCAGCCAAGGTTAGTTGTCACATCTTTAAAGTCTTCGACAGTGTGATGCAAAAGCCTTGCAAATTTTGCAATCCCTCGTAGTAGCCAGTCGATCTAACTTTTTACCGCTGTCTCACGTAAACTTTTGGAAGCTACTAGGACAATATCACATCACACTACACTGTACCACCACACCACTCTAACACACAATACTGTAACACACTGTAACGACACAGAACAACACAGAAATGCATGATGCAAGAACAGCACTTCACATCAGAACCACAACACAGAAAATCATCACACATCGCACCAAAACACTTATCACCAGAGGTGGCCAAGGTAAAAGTAGAAGTAAATGTATGGTGTAAATACAATATTTGCACATGATATTAGAAAGTGGTTACACAAGTTATTCCATTTTACCTATGAGGTGGTTAGACGTTGAATACTGAGAAAAACAAAACAAAAATCTGAAAAGAAAACCCTCAAATTTGATCCAACCAGTGCAGAATTCATTGCACTATATTTACTGTAAACCAGTTACTCAGTGTTACTTGTGTAGGTAGGAAACTAAGGCAGGTTTTCCTTTCTACTTTTACTTTGACCACCTCTGTCTATCCTACAAGGATAGCTGTAACAGCTTAGGCCTACACTGCCAAAATGGGAAGGATCCTCAAATAACAGTGTATTGGATCATGGAAGAACCTAAAGCCCATGTTCTTTGAGGAACCACAAAAGCTCTCTGATACCTCTTTTCCACAAGGTTCTGGGATAGTGGTTGTGTCAGTGTTGGTGCTAATTTGCTGCTTATCCAAGAACCATTTTAGTGAGGCTTATTAAGTCAATATTCCATAAGAATCTTTCACTTGGTGATGCAAGCACCAAATCAGGTACACAGGTGCTCCAGGGCCTACTCTCCCAGAAAAGGTCGCTATCCAGGTGAAAAAACAAGATGGCGGCCTTTTTTCAAGATGGCCGCCTCATTAAAGGTGAAAAAAGCTGTTTTCGTCTTAGAATGCCAAGTAATCAAGACATCTGAGTGATGGAAATATTAAAATGTATGAATTCTGACCTAGACAACTTAATAGTATCAATATTTCATCACAAAATGGCCACCACTTTTCAAAATGGCAGCTCTTACGTGACTGAAAATGCATATTTATGATATACAGCTGTCCGATAGCAGGTATTCAATAATACATACTAACCTTGCCATCACTGTTGGAATACTATGTCGTAAAAACAATTTTGTTTACATTATTCTGTATTAGAGTGATGTTATAGCACAACCAGGGCACACTGGTGACATCACTGGTGTGAGACTCAGCATGGGGTTCAGTGTCGGTTTGTAGTACAATAGCTGTAGTTGTAGTTTACTCTTTTAGTAGTATACTCACTTTAGTTTTTAGTATTTATAGTCTCCCAAATGCTATCTAATAAGACCCTGTATATAGCTTAACTAGAAATGTAGTTAGTTGTAGAAATTTAGTTAGATAGCCACACCTGAATTGACAGGGTGTGCCAGCGCGGGAGAGCCGAGCCGAGGGTAACGGGGCTTCAGTTACCCGGATGGTGTACAGATCGCACGGGACTTAAATGACTCTGGATGAACGATCGGGCTGAGTGTAGGGCAGAAGTTGCCTGATTTTCATAGACTTCAGATCAGGTACCACGATTCTGGTCTGACCAGGACTATAACGATTAGCCATATCTCAATGTGCTTTCATATTTTGTATGGTTGGGTGGTAAAAGGATAGGCCGTCGGCTTTTAACTGTATTACACAAGATGTCTGCTAAAAATCAATTGAGCAGCAGTACGTGTCGGGAACAACACCTCAAGCACCCTGACCCTGAGCACGGGGGCCCCGCAAGGTTGTGTGCTCACCCCCCCTGCTGTTCACGCTGCCACATGACAGCACAACGACCCACAGCACTAACCATCTGATGAAGTTTGCGTACGACACAACACTGGTGGGCCTCATCACTAAGGGTGACGAGACTCACTACAGAGAAGAAGTAGCCAAGGCCATGGTTGTCAACTTTCAGAGGGGCCAAAAACAACTGCTACCACTGACCATCGACGGTGATGTTGTGGAGAGAGGGAGCAGCACAAAATTCCTTGGAGTGCACATCAGCGACGACCTCTCTTGGACCACAAACACATTATCACTGGTGAATAAGGCCCAACAGCCCCTCTACTTCTTGCGCAAACTGAAGAAGGCAAGTGCTACACCCTCCACCATAACAGCATTCTACAGAGGAACCATCAAGAGTATCCTGACCAGCTGCATCACAGTGTGGGGAGGAGGTTGCATGGAGCAAAACAGGAAGACACTCCAGGGCATTGTGAACACAGCAAAGAAGATCATTGGAGCGCCACTCTCCTCCCTACTCCCGTACCACCAGGCTGGCAAAGACCTTCCTACACCAAGCAATCAGCATGCTGAACTCTTAACCCGCCCTCCTATCACTGATAGCCCCCCCTCAACACTGAATTGTGATTGCACATTCTACTTGCACTAACTCAAAAAACACACACACACACACACACACACACACACACACACACACACACACACACACACACACACACACACACACACACACACACACACAAACACTGAACTAACTCAAAAGCACACACAAACATGCACACACATGTTGCTGCTGCTTCATGCCTGTTACTTAATGACTTTAGAGGAAAACTAGCTACCAACTAGTTGTAAATATTGCACATTACAATTGCTTACTTTATATTTATCATTATTTCACAATGCTACTATCACCATGTCAGAATCGTCACAATAGGACATAACAGAAAATGCACAACAATACCTCTTCTTAATACATGTTCTATGTATGTCTGCTGTTGCCCAGTCTTGCACTTTACATGTTTGTAAGGGTATTGTATAGGTACTCTAGGTGTAATGTATGTGTCTATGTCTAATTGTCTAAGTCCACACCTAAAGTCCATGTCTATGTCTGCAACAGGAAAGTAAGCAATGTAATTTGAATTCTTTGTATGACCAGCGCATGAAAAATAAATTTGACAATAAAGCCGACTTGACTTGACTACTACAACAGACTGGAAGAAGTGCTCCCTCTGTCAGAAAGATACAAAAGAGGAGTTGAAGTCTCCCCCTACCATACAGCTGTAGTTCTGATGGCTATTCCATGCTAGCCACAAACATACCACAATTTCAAGAGATCAATCTGCTGCCTATCAGGTTAGATATATAAAGATTGGGTGGAGGAGGTGGTATTGCAGTGTTGCAGTCAGCAATTTTGCAATTCTTCAGGATGCAGGATAAGAGATGCTGTGGATCGAATTCGGCCATGGTCATTCCATCAAGTGGCTGCCAATTCATGACATGGTGTTGAATCTTGGGCCAGAGAAATCCAAAAGCATTTCATACCCAGCAGTAATTGAAGATACGGACCTGAACCTTCTTCAGAGGTTTGTCATCAATATGTATGACAAGAACAGCACTGCAGTGCAGGTTGATGAGGTAAGACTGGACTTGTTTGCTCGGAAACAAAGATCCTATGATGCCATTCCACCGACAAGTGCATCCCTTGTCCAGCATGTAAAACGGTCCGCCTTCCAAACTGCCTGTATATGGGGCCAGGCTACTGTGTGTGAAATGCAAATTGAAAGCCCTGCCAACTGGGGGTGGCAAAAAGATGGTGAGGCCTGAAAGTTCTCTGGTCAAAGCTTCCTGCAATTGCGGAGAGTTGCCAGCAACTGACAAAATGTGGATGCAAGACTGACTGACGAGGAAGATGCAAATGCTATTGCTTTAGCCTCAACTGTACAGTTATGTTCCTGCAAATGTGAGGACTAAAAAGAACTAATCCAACATGTGCATCAGAGAGTTTTCCCACCCAAACAACATGTAATCATTATAGGCCTACTTCTGTTTTTGTAATATATAGAATCATTCAGTTATTTACATGTAATTATGAAAATACTATAATTTTCAATATTTTTTTTTTTTGTGTGTAAAATTGAATTTTCCATGCTCAACATAATATATTTCCATACATAGATATTCAAAATATGATCAGTCAATTAAAATATATATAAAAGCCATTTAAAAGCAGTTCAATTGGCGGCCATCTTGG
>NC_085861.1:26323167-26325667 GCF_034702125.1 Engraulis encrasicolus | reverse complement strand
AATATTGCATTAGGGACGAACAAATAATCGTCCCTGAAAAGTTAGTATAAATTCGGACAATTTTGAACATTTAAAAGAAAGATATCCCTGTTTTTCCTCGAAGGTTTCTAATAATCTCACCTCTAATGGGAAAAAAATACTTAAATGGTGATTTCTCATTAAATTAAGACTTTAAAAAATTGCAATAAATATGAAGAGTGTAACAATGTTCATAAAACTCCATCAAGCCATTTCTACATTACTTAATATATATATTTCTTAACGTCACACCAAAGGACATATTTTCAGCAAATTGCTTTATCAACGTAAATAAATAATCAATTAATAGACCAACATTGTGACCACTTGGATTTTTTGAAAGATGAATTGCTGCACTACGTAGACATATACTTTTTTCCCTCATAAACAATGTTTTGTGAAAAAAAATGTTTTTTGCTGCCTATCTGTCATCTACCCATATGCATACGTTTAACTGCATTGCTGCCTATCTGTATTTCCATGCAGGTCAAAGCCTCCTTGGGGATGAACATCATCAGCTCCATAACGGCCGGTGTGGCCATCATTCTCCACAGCCTGGACTTCGTCGTCCCAATCTACCCCTGTGACGACTCCTATAGTTGCTATGAACTGCAGGTTTGTATACACTCAACCTGTCCTGAACTGTGGTCTGTAACGTTTGCAGTGAGCCAGAGAACGTCAGCCATTTCGAGGGCAATATTGTTTCCCTAACAAAAATCGACCATGGTACCAAGCACTGAGGAAGGCTTGATAGCCGAAATGCGTTTGCTTTTGGACATGGTAAAATAAATAAATAAATAACACAGTTTGTGAGTGCGGATTTTTCCTCCTCATCTTCTTTGACTGTCTTAGTTGCTTTCTGGACTGAAAGGTAACCAAACTTTGAAAGGGTGCATCATCATACTCAAGTTCAGAAGAGTAGATGTGTGCACATCCCACCCGATGGGCCAGGTGCAGGACAATGAGAGCAAATCCAAGTGAAAAAGAAATAAAGTCCGCGACACTGCTTGTCTACTGTTTCTGTTTCACTCGTATCATCATACTGCCTCCTTTGCGTTGCCATACAGTATACGTGGGTTCCAAATGTTGTTTATAACCTGACTGCGCGAAACTATCTGCGCACAACTCAACCTCTGATTGTTGCAAACCGCTGTCGGTCAAAAAAATAGCTCACCTAGTTGGCTGCCAGTGTCTTGCCCCTCCTCATAACCAGGGCTTTGAACCATTCTTTTTTTCCAAACGTTCCGCTCCGAACAGAAACGGAATTATAATGTTTCCGGTTATATGTTCCACCAATAAATTGATGTTCCCGAACCGGTTAGAACAAAAAAATACTGTTCCCGGAACGGTTAATTTCGTTCCTGTCAGCTAATTACTTCCATAGGCCTAACTGACATTAATTAACCAAGAAAGACGGAAGTGCAAATGAGTCAGCCTACATTCCAAACTGTTTATTCAAGCAGATGAAAAGAATATCCTCCAGAATTTTGTCATTCAGGGACGACCTAAGCGGAGAAGCGGAGAATAAACCTCAATGATGAAAATGCACGCTCCACGCTGACTTGGTCACAGGGAGAGCTATGACGGACATTGTGAGTTTGTGCATGTTTGAAGCGGCCATGGATGCCCAATAATGTCGAATATTATCGGTGCGCTTTACATGCGCTTCTCTGCAATGTCTCACAATGATGCAATGGAAACTCTCCCCTTTTGTATGACAGTGGTTTCTCTTATTTAAGATGTGGAGTGGAGACTTTGTAGTCCACAGCTCTCTCTCTATTCAGTCAGAGAATGTCTGATGTCACACAGGACGTGAACCTCAGCCGTCATGGTAACGTGCGCAGGAAAATGAAAATTTTGTTTTGTTTGAGGAACTGTATTAACCGGTATTAACCGGTTACCATAATTTTAAAATAAGTGTTCCCGTTCCAGAACATAAAAAATAATAACGTTTCCGGTTTCGTTTCTGTTCCCTGTAAAATAGAAAAAGTTCCCGTTTTTCGTTTTCGTTCCTTGAACCGGTTCAAAGCCCTCCTCATAACATCGTTCAGAACCCATGTATTGTGACTCTGTGTATCGCGACTCTGTGTATCGCGATTTCTCGGCTCAATGCAATATCGTTACAGCCCTACTGTAACGTGAATGTTTGTTTGCACTTCAACAGAGCAGACTGTGGGGAACGGTTGGCGTGATGCTGGTGCTGTCAATACTGCAGTTCATCGTCTCCATCTGTGTGTCGGCCTTCGGCTGCAAAGCCACCTGCACAGGTGAAGCCCAGGTGAGACAAACTGTGAGAATTGTTTGTGAAGGTTCTCGTAGCTTCTTCATGCAGATGGGGTCACCGACGACGGGCCTATTAACTATTTGCTGAAAATACTCAACTACATCATAACAACATTGCTATGACATTACTGAGAGACTCAAGTTACAGATAAGACATAATAATTGCAATTTTGGTGACAGTAAGGTTATAACGTAGGCT
>NC_085861.1:26253167-26318167 GCF_034702125.1 Engraulis encrasicolus | reverse complement strand
GTCAGATGGACGACCATTAGCCTACGCAACGGAGGAATTTTATAAAGTCGTACTAGAAGTGCTCTTACAGATGTAAGCACACCACCAGTGGTGTGATATTACAAAGTTGAATCCATGTTATAGTATACTTTGTTGCAATGACTTACTCTCTTTAAGAGTAGTCTAGGCCTACCTGTACTCTCCATACAACTCTTCAAATCAGCTGCCTGCACACACGGTAGTCGCGATCCCTCCGGGTATATATGTCAATTTCGTCCACTTCTGATGCTATAAGCCATTCCCGTAATATGGCTGATTTAGACAGTGGCAGTCGGTGAAAACGGTCGGGGTTCCAGCTTTTCATTTTTACGGCCGCAGCCGGTATAAGAACCGCAGACCATGTTTTAGCTACCTAGCCACCTGATGGATTAGAGAGTTGCAACAGTGAGACACCTCTGAAAACACTGGCCAGTGAAAGACTGTGTGGTCCGATGATCTTCTCTGTGCCTTGGTTTGATTGACGAGACCTTTGTGATGAAGTGTGTAGCGTTTTTGAGGTTGTTTATAGCGGGGAAACATCAGAAAATAATATTTACAAATTGGCCCCGCCGTGATGCATTGGCTGCGTTATTCGCCAAAAAGCTTAAAATAAGCTAACTCCATAACGGCGCGGCATTTCCCTGAATGGCTCATCATTAGATACATCTTGGGGCATGGGAAATCGATGGTGAAACTTTCATTTTACGCCGGAACTATCCTTTAACTAACCTTTAACGTACGGCCATGCTGTTATACTCGTGATGTAGTTACAGTAAATAGCCATGTTTAAATGAAGTCCTTTAATTCTTTTTACTAAGAAGAGTGCCTTATATTAGAACCCAGCTTGTTTGAGGGTGTAACGTAAATGGAGACGACAACAGAAATGAAACTCAACATTATATTTATTTTATTGTGTCTTTGTGTTTATCAGTTGGCTCATCCACCAGCCACTCTGCTGGCACCTGCTCATCACGGCTTTGCTGAGAGTGCCCCTACTGGCCAATTTGGAGAACTGCCACCGAAGTACAGCCCTGCCTAGGGGGACACCTCTGGTTTCTATGAGGGTTGAAGGGAAAGACAAGACATATCCACACTCTGCAGAAGCTGTGATTTATTAAGTGAAAAAAATGCACGTTTCGACAAACTAGAGACCATTACTGTTACCACTTTTTGTTGCTCAGACACCTAACGTAGACTTTGCAGGCATTTCAAAAGGGAGCTTCTGTGGTGGCTGCATATTTCTTCTTTTCTCCTTATGTGCTCCTTTATATCCTGCTCCCGCAAAACTTGTTCTTCTTCTTTTTTTTCCTTTTTGGGATGTGCGTGCTGCAGCATACATCCCCCACATCGGCCTATCAGACCACCTAACGATTCTGCTACTGCCAGCCTACAGACAAAAGGTAAAACTCACCAAACCAGCTCTGAAGGAGGTGAGAAAATGGCCAGAGGGAGCCGTGTCACGACTACAAGACTGCTTTGAAACCACAGATTGGGACATGTTCAAAACAGCTGCCACCCACAGCAACCACATTGACATTGAGGAGTACACAGACACCGTGACCTCCTACATCACAAAATGCATTGATGATGTTACAGAAATAAAACGCATCACCACCAGGGCCAACCAGAAGCCATGGTTCACAGGAGACGTTCACAGACTGCTGAGGGCCAGAGACAAAGCCTTCAGAGCAGGAGACGTAGCTGGCCTAAAAGCAGCAAGAGCAAACCTGTCCCAGGGCATCAGGAAAGCAAAAAAGGAATACTCGGACAAAATAACAACACACTTCAAAGACAGCAGAGATGCACAGAGCCTGTGGCAGGGCATACAGGCCATCACGGACTATAAGCCCGCACCACGAAGCTGTGACAACAACACCTCTCTGCTAAACGACCTGAACAGTTTCTTTGCCCGTTTTGAAGCACAAAATGACACTCATCCACAGAAAACTCCCCCTCCCCCCCATGATCAACCCCTGTACCTGTCCTCTGCCAGTGTGAAGAGGACACTGGCCACCATCAACCCACGCAAAGCAGCTGGCCCAGACAACATACCTGGCCGAGTGTTGAAGGATTGTGCAGAAGAGCTGAAGGATGTCTTCACAGACATCTTTAACATCTCTCTGGAGCAAGCAGTCATCCCATCACTTTTCAAAGCTGCTACCATCATACCCGTGCCGAAGAAATCATCACCATCATGCTTCAATGACTACCGTCCTGTAGCACTGACGCCCATAATCATGAAGTGCTTCGAACGGCTAGTCCTGTCACACATCAAAGCCACCCTACCCCCCACCCTGGACCCCTACCAGTTCGCATACCGAGCCAAGCGATCCACGGAGGATGCAATCTGCTCTGCCCTCCATCCAGCCCTCACCCACTTGGACAATAAAGACTCATATGTGAGAATGCTGTTCATTGACTTCAGCTCAGCATTCAATACCATAATACCACAACAACTCATCAGAAAACTGGACAAACTAGGTTTCAGCACCTCCCTCTGCAACTGGCTGCTGGACTTCCTGATGCAGAGACCACAAGCAGTACGGGTAGGGAATAACACCTCAAGCACCCTGACCCTGAGCACGGGGGCTCCGCAAGGTTGTGTTCTCAGCCCCCTGCTGTTCACGCTGCTGACACATGACTGCACAACGACCCACAGCACTAACCATCTAGTGAAGTTTGCGGATGATACAACACTGGTGGGCCTCATCACTAAGGGCGATGAGACCCACTACAGAGAAGAAGTAGACCTGCTGGCCAGATGGTGCAAAGACAACAACCTCCTGCTGAATGTCAACAAGACCAAGGAGATTGTTGTCAACTTTCAGAGGGTCCAAAAACAACTGCCACCACTGACCATCGACGGTGATGCTGTGGAGAGAGTGAGCAGCACCAAGTTCCTTGGAGTGCACATCAGCGACGACCTCTCTTGGACCACCAACACTACATCACTGGCGAAGAAGGCCCATCAGCGTCTCTACTTCTTGCGCAAACTAAAGAAGGCAAGTGCTACACCCTCCATCATGACAACATTCTACAGAGGAACCATAGAGAGCGTCGTGTCCAGCTGCATCACAGTGTGGGGAGGAAGCTGCACGGAGAGAAAAACAGGAAGACACTCCAGCGTGTTGTGAACACAGCGAAGAAGATCATTGGAGTACCACTCCCCTCCCTGCAGGACATTTACACCGCACGCCTCACCCGGAAAGCACTGATGATCATCAAAGACACAAGCCACCCTGCACACAAACTGTTCAGCCTCCTGCCCTCTGGAAAGAGGTACAGGCGCCTCCGTTCCCGTACCACCAGGCTTGCAAGCAGCACGATGCATCAAGCAATCAAGATACTGAACACTCAACCCACTCTCCCTTCACTGTCAGCCTCTAGCCAGCCAGGCCACTGACAACGCTCCCCCCCCTCATCCCCACCACCATATCTGCGACTGAACATTCCACCTGCACTACTACATCTGTGACTGAACTTTCAACCTGCACTAACTCAAAACATACACATGCACACGCACACACACACACACACACACACACACACACACACACACACACACACACACACACACACACACACACACACACACACACACACACGCACACTGCACTTTCTGCACTAAACCCAAACATACACACACTGACACACAACTCATACTCACACACATACACACACACACACACACACACACACACACACACACACATACACAGGTACACACACAGACGCACACCGCACTTTCTACCTGCACTAAACACACACACACACACACACACACACACACACACACACACACACACACACACACACACACGCACACGCACACAAAACACATACAAACACACACACACACACACATACTGCTGCTGGTGTATTTAATAAAAACCTTTTTAAATTATTTATTTCTTCAAATGCTACTATTACTATGTCAGAACGCTATAAAGGACTTTTAGAAAAAGAACAACAAAATACCTCCTCTTAATGTATGTTCTCTACAAGTCTTCTGTTGTCCAGTCTTGCACTTTAAATGTCTGTATGAGCAATGTCTACGTCCATACTGTCTATGTCCATGTATGAGTACTGTCTATGTCTATACTGTCTATGTCCTTACCTAGATTAGTCTATGTCTGCATGGGAGAGCAAGAAACGCAATTTCAAATTCTTTGTATGACCAGTGCATGTAAAGAAATTGACAATAAACTTGACTTGACTTGACTTGACTTGACTTGATACAGCACTGTTCCTCTTGAGTTTTGAGTTTTGGCTACTTTGCCTTTGCTGCATTTTGCACGGTCCTTGAATATGAAACCATTCACAATACATTTTTTCTATCGCTGCCTTTTCCACAAGTGTTGCTGGTGATATAATCAAGTAAGGAAGGCTTTACATTCGAGAGCCTGGTGTGAACAGAAAACTTATTTTTTAAAATAAAGTCACAGTGTATGCATGAAAAGAACATACTTCTTTTTCTGTTGGTCCACTTTTTGGTCCATTTACAGCACAGTGTAAACAAAATAAATCAAAAACAAGCTAAACAATATTTTCCTGTTGATATTATTTTATATCCTAGTAGGAGAGTAGGGGGGCCTTGGCTGGAATCTAACAGTAACACAAGGCGCTGTCACTTAAAGGAAGGATGTCTTGCGCTTCAGCCCGTGGTGCTCACAGTCCAGACCGTAGAATGAAAAAAGACTGGGCTACTTCTTCGACTTCGACTCTGAAGAAGACGCAGGTGCGTCGAAACGTCAGTCACTTTGTGCACCAAAAAAAGAAAAAAACCTCGAATAGTATGTTGTGTGCTCCCGTCATCCCTGGGTCTAGTCACTGAGAAGTAGCCCAGTCTTTCTACAAGGTGCTGTTTTGGCTACTTTGCCTTTGCTGCATTTTGCACGGTCCTTGAATATGAAACCATTCACAATACATTTTTTCTATCGCTGCCTTTTCCACAAGTGTTGCTGGTGATATAATCAAGTAAGGAAGGCTTTACATTCGAGAGCCTGGTGTGAACAGAAAACTTATTTTTAAAAATAAAGTCACAGTGTATGCATGAAAAGAACATACTTCTTTTTCTGTTGGTCCACTTTTTGGTCCATTTACAGCACAGTGGTCTGAGTATGTAGGGAAAAAACGCTCTGGGGTGCATTGCTATAAATACGTTAGCTTGTTTGTTGGTTCCCATAACAACTACCCAAGTTGCTAACTGGCTAGCAAATATTGTTTTGAGAAACGCATGCCACTGCCTGTATGCCACTGCCTGCATGCCACTGCCTGTATGCCACTGCCTTATTATCATCACCACATGCTCTGTGCTAGTAGCAGCTCCTTGTGCCCTCCTATGTCTCCATTGTGACGTTATTTAGTTGGCTTTTTCAACTCTCGTTTTCACTTAAGTATCCTTGAGCTTTACTGGTCTCTGGTGTCTGAGCCCAGATATTCAGGTTATTTTGGTGATGTATATTATAAAGTAATACATTTTATACAGTTAGAGTCTATTCTATGCTGTAAGTGTGTCATACATGATTACATGTTTCACGTTTACGCACACAATTTTGTCTTCCATGCTTGTGTACTTTACTTTGTTCCAAAATATTTCTTTAAAAAATGTCCTTCACATTATGTCTGTGACTGGCCATTCGAGCACTATTTTTGTTACTTTCTGTGTTTACTCTCAATAAAATAACCATTAAAAAAATGTACAGTATTATCTCATTGTTTTTTGGTTTCAAACTGTGTTATCTTTATGTAGCCTACTTAATGTTTTATACATGTTTTGTTAAATGACTGTGGAAGATCACTAAATAATAGGTCCAAAAGGTGCCTATTGATTCCATAAAGGATGGATGGTATGTACATATAAATTATTTCTCTTTATTGTCTAACCATGGCAAAGACATACACTATGTTTAGGTACTGTACATTTTTGTATTAAAATACTCATATTACTGTAAATCTATGCTATTTATGAAACCTGGTTCGGGAGGGGGCCAACGTGCATATTATAAGACGGCCATTACTCTTACTTCGCCATCAGAGCCGAGATGTAATTTTTTAAAGAAAAAAAACCCATTGATGCTAAACAGGGGCAATGTACGGCATCAGAGACTAGGGTAGGCCTATATGTAAACTTTTGATCAGGGTCATTTTGGTAGTTTGTGTCGTGATTATGATTTTAAAAGAGTAAACACAGGCGATTGCTAATAAATGTCTTTAGGAAGCCACATGCTGTGGTAAAAAAACAACAGCATTCATTCACATTCTGTTCTACATTCCATCAGGGTGTGTAAACATGGGCAGCACTGTACTGGATTTGGCCCAGCAGAAAGGAGTGACCACATCACGGCAGGAATACAGTGTCGTCAGCATACATAAGTATCTCCACACCATCACATACAGATGGTAGATCATTTATGTAAGTGCTGAACAACAGATGTACCATATTTGCAGAACACAGTGTGCCGTTTTGAGGTGTCCTTGTAATCTCATGTATGTTGGCAAAAACTAAACGAGAACTGAAAACAAGAATATGTTGAGCACATTATAAAGCTTATTTTGATTTACCACCAACTGGCGGGTAGAACGCCTCTTTTCTGAAAATTGTAAGTGGTTTTCAAAGTGTGGGGTGGGGGGGGGGGGGGGGGGTGGGGGAGGTCCCTGGGGTGGCCGCGAGGACGTTCTAGGGGGGGAGCGCGGCAGGTTGGGGGGAAAAGCACAACACAACAAAATAAAAAATGAATGACTGAATACACTAAATAATGTAAAACAAAATAAAACAAAAACAAGCTAAACAATATTTTCCTGTTGATATTATTTTATATCCTAGTAGGAGAGTAGGGGGGCCTTGGCTGGAATCTAACAGTAACACAAGGCGCTGTCACTTAAAGGAAGGATGTCTTGCGCTTCAGCCCGTGGTGCTCACAGTCCAGACCGTAGAATGAAAAAAGACTGGGCTACTTCTTCGACTTCGACTCTGAAGAAGACGCAGGTGCGTCGAAACGTCAGTCACTTTGTGCACCAAAAAAAGAAAAAAACCTCGAATAGTATGTTGTGTGCTCCCGTCATCCCTGGGTCTAGTCACTGAGAAGTAGCCCAGTCTTTCTACAAGGTGCTGTCAATGAAGCCGGCACCGCCATGACAGCATAGCTGGTTGGCCATAAGGCATACAGGGCATTTGCAAACCCCGCCGTGATAGCTTGATTGGCCATGAGGCATACAGGCCATTTTCAACCCTGCACCGCCGTGACAGCATAGCTGGATTAGCCATGAGGCATACAGGGCATTTGCCCAGTGGACTGTTGATGATTTTGGCTTTTGCAACCCCGCACTGTCAATCAAGCCGGCACCGCCGTGACAGCATAGCTGGTTGGCCGTAAGGCGTACAGGCAATTTGCAACCTCGTCATGACACCATAGCTGGATTGGCCATGAGGCATACAGGGCATTTGCCCGGTGGACTGCGGATCAATTTAGTGGTATCAGTCCTCATGCCACTACAGCTGACCTGTCTGAGTCAAATTTAAATATGGTCAAAATAGCTAGTGATAAATGACTAAAAACATTGTCACAGGCTTCAATACCTCTGTCAATGCCTGGCAGACCCTTCCTGCAGGGGCGCCACCAGAAATGTTGGGCCCTATGAAAGATTCGATTTTGCTGTTAGTGCTTTTGGGCCCTCTTAAGGGCCCTTGTCAGTGCTTGGGCCCTTAGAATTTGTAACATCTTTCCCCCCCTAGCGGCACCCATGCCTTCCTGGCTGAAAATGCCCTGCCAGATTTTTTGTCCCAGTTTAGCCCTGCGTGACACACCCATCACCCATCACCCATCACCCTTATGAAAGTCACCCAACCAGTTTCACTATAAGACCAGAATCTGAATCCTACTGTCTGTTAACATCCAATGGGGTTGTGGTTGGCGTTGACGCAAGCACAGTTTTCTTAACAGACTCCTCCAACCGTGAACGCCACAGGCTTTAAGAGCCATCTTCACATCAGGCGAGGCAAGGCAAGGCAAGTTTATTTGGATAGCGCATTTCATACAGAGGTTCAAATCAATGTGCTTCACAAAAAAAAGAAAGGGAACAAGAAAGAAATAAAGAAATTAGAGTCAAATACAATTTTAAACATTAAGATAAAACATATGGTAAAATAAAAATAAGAATGAAAACATAATTTAAGATAGGGGACAGCTCCTGAGAACGTCTTCGTCTTGAGTCTAGATTTAAAGCTTTCAAAAGTGGGTGCTACCGGTGGATTCTACCAAATTCTACCCGTGGATTCTACCAAATTCTGCCAGTTCTACCAGTGGATTCTACCAAATTCTACCAGTGGATTCTACCAAATTCTGCCAGTTCTACCAGTGGATTCTACCAAATTCTACCAGTGGATTCTACCAAATTCTGCCAGTTCTACCAGTGGATTATACCAGTGGATTCTACCAAATTCTACCAGTGGATTCTACCAAATTCTGTCAGTTCTACCAGCGGGTTCTACCATTCTAGCAGTTCTACCAGCGGATTCTACCAAATTCTACCAAAGATGAAACCTCTAAGACGTGAGTCACTCTTTATCACCAACACTTCAGCAAAGTGATGTAATTTAGTACGTTTCTTGAATTATATTTCATGTTTAACCCCCCCCCACACACACACATTTCATTTGATGTTTACCTACCCCCCCCCCCCCCCATTTCATTTCATTTCATTTCACCTGAATAAAACATTGTTTTACTTTTGATTTAATTTTTACTTTAATTTTTTTTTGCAAAGTAGATGATAACATTATGATGCTAAGATATATGATGACAATACTACAATGTAAAAAACACCAGCTGCTTCAGAATTCCAACACAACTTACAATAAGGATTTAAATTAACTCGGGATACTGAGGCTGCTGATATTGCCATGGCAGTGTATAAATTAACTACATAAGTTATCGGTAACACTTTATTTTAGGGATACATCTATAAGCACTAATACATACAATGTTAATGCCTGCATAAGTAACTTGTAAGGCATGTACTAAGCCAACGCTAAGGCCTACTAGGTCCTTACTAAGGTTAAATTGGTAATAAATCCCTTATTGTGCATGAACAAGACATTTGCAAATACATGCCTAACAAATGTTTGATTTTGCTTTGTACATGCCTTACAAGTTACTTATACAGGCACATTGTATTAGTGCTAATAGATGTATCCCTAAAATAAAGTGTTACCAAGTTATCATGACTGATCACTGATATCATTTTTTTTACGGTGTAAGTATTTTTTTTAATTAATTGGTGTGTTGATTATTGTTTTAGTGCTCGCCAGTGGTCCGGTGCTGGTCATGTCGTCACTGTTTCTGCTGTATGTTGTGGTAAGAGAACATTTCAAGTCAAGTCAGCTTTTATTGTCACTTTCATCATTTGCACAAGACATACAAGGAAAAATGAAATTACGTTTTCTCTCTATACCATACCAGGACAAGACATAAACAAAACTGACATTTTTCAGACTGACATAAAGTGCAAGACAGGGCTGGTAACAGTGATGGACTGGTAACAATAGACAATAATAAATAATTAATACAGTACAAATGAACATTTAACATTCAACATTTATCATTCAACATGTACCAGATTTCTAGGCCTATTGCTGCTATTTTACCACAAATTGTGAGTCACTTTTCAAGCCCACATTTTGGGTATTACCCAAACACTTCCCATTCACTGTCACTGCTGACCCATACTGTACAGCACGTACCTCAGCTAAGTTCTGGACAGGCTTACTCTTTTACTAGATTCCTGTTTAACCCATTTTAGCCTAAGGGCATTTTCACACCTTGTCCTCTTTAAGTGAACCGAAGTCAGTCCTCTTTAAGTGGACCAAAAAGGGAATCGACAGCAAAAGGACTCAGTTCTGTTTTAGGTCATATTGTGAGTGTATTACAAAAATAATCGTCTGATCAGACCCGGTCCTCTAGAGTCCTCCTTAAAGGACCACTTCAGCCATTTTCAATATGCTGTTGTATTGCTCACCCTACCCAGTGATGCTGCATTTTTTTTTCGGCTCAGCCCTTTCCGAGATCTGAGCTATTCTAATGGGTGCAGCTTTTGTTTACATTTAAAATATTCTTAACATAGACCTACCCCAAATATTTTCCCAAAAGCTATAGCTGTATGCTAGTTGTCTGCTGATGTTGCACAAACTTTTGGATGTTTTTGGGAATAAATCAAGATTTTAAAAAAATATATAAAACAAATAGCTGCCCCCATTATAATGACCAGGATCTCAGAAAATGCTGAAAAAAAAAAGTAAACTAGATTGCATTCTCACAGAAAATGCTGGAAGCGGGCTTGCCTTTTGGGGCAGAGATGAAACAAAGTACTATTGAGAAAACAAAGCTAAAAGAAATCTTGGAAAAAATCCATTCACCCAGTCAGAAGTTATGGGCCAAACAATTCAGCCATCTTGGATTCAGCCATCTTGAAAGTGTTGTAGCTCTGCGTTTTGGGGATGTACTAAATGACATACATGGTATTTTAAGTTGGCTAAGGAACACTGCATATGATATAATTTTGAAAATCAACATGGCTTCGAGCGGGATTCGAACTCACAACCTCCATATCTGTAATCCAGCCCCTTTGCCATTGATATTAAATGACATACAATACATGATATTTGAAGTTGGCTAAGGAACACTGCATATGATACAATTTTGAAAATCAACATGGCTTGGACTGGGGTTCGAACCCCCAACCTCCATATCTGTAATTCAGCACATTTGCCATTGATGCTAAATGACATATATGGCATTTTAAGTTGGCCAAGGAACACTGCATATGATATAATTTTGAAAATCAACATGGCTTCGGGTGGGGTTCGAACTCTCAACCTCCATATCTGTAATCCAGCACATTTGCCATTGATAGTAAATGACATACATGGTATTTTAAGTTGGCTAAGGAACACTGCATATGATATAATTTTGAAAATCAACATTGCTTCGAGCGGGATTCGAGCTCACAACCTCCATATCTGTAATCCAGCCCCTTCGCCATTGATATTAAATGACATACAATACATGATATTTGAAGTTGGCTAAGGAACACTGCATATGATATAATTTTGAAAATCAACATGGCTTGGACTGGGGTTCGAACCCCCAACCTCCATATCTGTAATTCAGCACATTTGCCATTGATGCTAAATGACATACATGGCATTTTAAGTTGGCCAAGGAACACTGCATATGATATAATTTTGAAAATCAACATTGCTTCGAGTGGGATTCGAACTCACAACCTCCATATCTGTAATCCAGCCCCTTTGCCATTGATATTAAATGACATACAATACATGATATTTGAAGTTGGCTAAGGAACACTGCATACCGGTATGATATAATTTTGAAAATCAACATGGCTTCGACTGGGGTTCGAACCCCCAACCTCCATATCTGTAATTCAGCACATTTGCCATTGATGCTAAATGACATACATGGCATTTTAAGTTGGCCAAGGAACACTGCATATGATATAATTTTGAAAATCAGCATCGCTTCAAGTGGGATTCGAACTCTCAACCTCCATATCTCTAATCCAGCACATTTGCCATTGATAATAAATGACATACATGGCATTTTAACTTGGCCAAGGAACACTGCATATGATATAATTTTGAAAATCAACATGGCTTCGGGTGGGGTTCGAACCCTCAACCTCCATATCTCTAATCCAGCAGCATGTATTCCCATTAAGCCAAGCAGCTAGCTGTCATACACGGACCAGCAATTGAAGAGCTGAACAATAGACTGCTAGAATGGTTGCTCACACCTGCTCGTTAAGAATAGAATATTGAGACAGTGACAGTTGAAATGGAACCCTGTATTGGCATCACCTGTTCTGACTGACTGAATGACAGTTAGTATTGTGCTATTAGCAGGGAACAGAATCAGACCCAGTGTTTTGTCTTTACACAGTCGTTGTAAAAAAACTAAAAGGAGTTGGCACGTGTCCTCTTCACAGATCGGAGCCATGCATGTGATCTCTCTAACAGTCTTTGAATAAAGTTTATAGTTTCAACGGTTCAGGCACAAATGGACCTCTTGTGGGACATGCGCTGATCTCTTGAAAAAGGCACTTTTGGGAAGACTGAAAACCTCCATAGACCCAGGCCTGTCGTTTTTTACAAACCTGCCATTTAAAAAGTATTGGGAGTTGGGAGATGAAACTTTGACAATTTGGAGACATCCCATAGAGCTCGCTAACAACTTGTCAAACTAAACTTAGGTGAAAGTGTTGATGTTTTATGACCGAAAAAGCCTCCTACACTCTAATCTCTAGAGTGGCGGAACCTTGGTTCATGAAGGTTCCACCATTGTTTTCAATGGGGACCCAAGCTTTCACAAAATCGCCAAAAACGGGAAAACGACAAGAGACACGGACAAGCCTATAACTATACATGATCTCCAAGCCGAGCCGGTCGTTTTAGTGTTTGAACGGTGTCTCTATCTCGAAAGGCCTAGGAGGAGATCCATTTTCTATTTTTACTGCCCTACACAAGAGAACCAATAATAAAGAATTAAACAGGACTTAAGGATTACTATAATCGGGCCTTGCTCTGCGAGGGCCTTGCTCCGCAAGCCCGCTTAATTAAACAGGATTTAAGGATTACTATAATCGGGCCTTGCTCTGCAAGGGCCTTGCTCCGCAAGCCCGCTTAAGAAATAGCTGCACCCATTATAATGACCAGGATCTCCAGAAAAAAAAAAATCTCACGTACTGGCAAGTCCAGGGTAGTGTGAGCATTACAACTGCATGGTGAAATTGACTGAAGTTATCCTTTAAGTCAGGGTTTCCCAAACTGTATGCTGGAAGGGTTCATCTGAAGTGTAGAGGATTCCCCAAAACAACTGTGCATAATGTGCAGTGAATGCGCAGTGAATCTTACTTTTGTGGCCATTAGCACACCAAAATATTCGCTTAGGGCAGGGGTGTCAAACTCAAATTCACAGTGGGCCAAAATTTAAATCTGGGACGGAGGTGCGGGCCGAACTCAATATTCAAAAACGACTGAAATTTTGCATGCGCGCACATGCTTAGTACAATAGTGAAATGTTTACATCTTAACACACAATCCCAGCAGATATTGTAGTTCAAATGTGCCTGCACAGTCTGTTGTAAATGAGTGGAAGACATCACTGATGCACTTGTATGAGCATGTGATGTCCAAAATGTCATGTTCAAGTCATATTAAAATACATTCATTTGTAAGGGGGGGCAACTGTAATACACATTTGAAATGATCTCGCGGGCCAAATAAAATGACTTTGGCCCCCGGGCCTGAGTTTGACATCCCTGGCTTAGGGGGTGCGCGAACCACACTGAAATGTACAAGGGGGTGCGCAGGGGAAAAAGTTTGGGAACCGCTGCTTTAAGTGATAACACCTAGTCACAAGTGTAACTTGTCAGAGCTCATAAGTGAACCGTACTGAGACCACATCAATTAAGGTCTCAGTATGGTTCACTTCTGGGTCTGGGTACACGTTGAAGCGTTCACATATGCAGAGAAAATGCTGAGTCACAGTGCTGAGTTCACTTAAATGGCTGAAAAGGACCTGAAAACCCTAAAAGGCACCTGAGGAAAATGCCTGCTAAAGGCCTAAGCCCTTTTTAGGAAAAGGTGCCTTTATCCTATAAAAACCTAAATATCTCAGCCTCCAAAGTTGAAATAAGTTGCATTTAAAAGCTAAGACCCTTCTCTTGCATAAAGATGTGTTCCTTCAGCTCTAACATACCCACATTTAAAAAAAAGCAAAAAAAAACAAAAAACAAAAAAAAAAACTCAAATCTCATGAGCCTGAATGCTGCTTCTGCTGCACCAGTCACCAAGGTCAGTTCAGCGTGTACGCATACGCAGCATCAATAATGGACAGGGCCATAAGGGCATAAGGGGGTCATCCCTATGTTCCCCGGGTCCTATGTTCCCCGGGTCCTATGTTCCCCGGGTCCTATGTTCCCCGCAACCGTTTAGGGATAGTTTTGGTCAGGGCAAAAATTTAAAACTCAGAAGCATTGCATCACTGACAGGTTAGGTTTAGGGATGGTTTTGGGAAGGGCTCAATTTGAAAAGTCGGAACCATAAAATACGGGGAACATAGAACCCTTTTTTAGAAAAAGGGTCCTAAGTTCCCCGGTCCCTAACAAAGACAGGGGAACATAGGACCCAGGGAACATAGGTACGCTCCCGGCATAAGCCAGGGGGGCAGGATTAGCTGGTTAGGCTGGTTAGCTTCGCCGATTAGCAAGTCGCCATTTTCGCATTTCCGTCATCCACTTCGCTCATGATGATTGGTGGGTACGTGAGTTTAGTGTTGGGCGCACAGACCTTTACAGGTCTGTAGTTGGGCACCTCCATGCATTCAATGCCCGTCTTCCATATAGCTTTCTCGTATACCGTAAGTCAGTCAGTAACGTGGCACGTAATTGGCTGAGTAAACTGTCGGCGGAAATAACTCCATTTTGGAAGCTGAAAAAAGCTGATTTTTTATTTTGCCTGAAATGACTGGAGGCGGGACTTATTCACCAGTTCTTATACCATCTCCTTGGCATAAGCAGAGTGCTTAGGGCCTCAACCACTTTGCCCCCAAAATGTGGGCCTCCTAAATTGAAATTGACTAAATGTAGCGAAGGGGAGTAGAGTTTCCCCGCCAGGACTCAAACCCTGGCCTTCTGGGTACTAAATGGGGGCTCTTGACCACTACACCAAAGAGCCAGGCTCATTAGAGTGACAGTCTTTACTTTGCAGACACTCGATCTAATCTATGCCATTGACAGTGCATCTGATAGTTACAAAACATAAAAAAGCACAAAAGACAAATACAATCCCCCCAGAATAGAAGAAGACATTTTTGTGGTTCTTGATCAGGGGTGGGAAACCAATGTCTCGAGAGCCGTTTGCGGCCCTTCAGGTCGTTTTATCCAGCCCCCGATATAATTTTAATGTTATTCAGCTTCACATGAAATAGGAATAGGAATCTTAGAAAATGCATTTGCAATACAAGTAGGTAACATTCAGGGAACCTAGAGAAGGTGGTGCTTGTTTAAAAGGTGGCTGCCTTCAATATAGGCCTTAAGTGAAGGGGGAAATCCTGGTTTGTGTTCATAGTACGGCCCTCGGAGGACTTTACGGCCCTCGGATGATTTGAAGTGGCCCTTCAAATGAAAAAGGTTCCCCAGCCCTGTTCTTGATGGATCAAATAAAAGGAAAGTGTTTAGTTCAGGTAGAGAAAATCTGAGGCACTCAAGGTTACTTTTAAAAAGCTTTTTATTTGGCTACAATGCCTATGCTTTGCTGCTCTCATGGCCTACTTCAGGACGGATACTTAAAAAATTGTAACCTTCAGTTCCTCAGATTTTCTCAAGCTGGACCAAGTTTGAGAGCCTCTACACTGATCACACTGAGTGAGCACTAATGAAATAAGTGAAGAACGAGAAGCAGTCCGGTTTTCTGTTTGTTTTTGACTGTTTAGTTTTTTGAAGCCTCTTTTCTTTCCAGGTGCTATGGACATACTCCTCCGGAGAGGCGCAAGGCAGTGCACCATACCATCCCGCCCCTCGCACACAGCACCTGAACAGAACCAGAACGCAGAGTCCCGCTGGCTCAACTCAAGCGCCCCCTGCTGTCAGGGTGGAGGAATGGCAGAAGGTACAACATCCTCCCCACTGTAAGGAGCCCAGTCTCGGGGAAAATCAACTGTATGCTTCGTGGTGCCGCTACGATATAGCCTCATTTTTCGTAGTTGGGCAACACGCGCTGTTGTCGAGAGTGGGTGAGAGAGAGGATGAGAGAGAGCGAGTGAGAGAGAGAGACCACCCGAGCAGCGTGCATTCCGGGAGGGGAGCGCTGTCGTTGTGTCAGCTTCATGCCATGTCTCCCTTCCTCCAACATTGTCCCTAACCTTAACCCTAAACCTAACCCTAACCTTAACCCTAACCCTAAACTTAACCGTAAATCACTTGTTTGAAATGTTTGATTACCGTCGTTTCCAGTTAGCCTTCACTCACGCTTGATTGTTGACGTCTGTCCGCATTATTCTTCCCCCCAGAACCAAACTACTCCAAACTTCCCCCTTTCGTCACCCAACCACGAGAAACGAGGCTATTCGTAAAGGCACCACGAGGCTTAAAGTTGTTTTTTTTCTGTTTTTCTCGTAAAGACTTCACGACTGGCCCGAGTTACGGTTGCTGTAAGAGGTGAAGTATGTATTCTACATGGAGTACATACAGTACAGGCCAAAAGTGTGGACTCACCTTCTCATTTCATTAATTCTCTTTATTTTTGAGGCTATTTACAGAACATAGTACATTTTCAGGGAGGGCATTAAAACTGTGCATGTAGACATGTATATTTTTTTGCTTGACAAAAAAAAAATATATATATATATAATATAAAAACAATTATTAAACATCTATTTAAAAAAATACCAAACAGTGACGTCAACACAGCAAAACTGAGGGCCCCACATGTTTCAACAAGCTTATTTTTCTGTCTATTTTCAAGTAAAAATACCCAGTCAGTTGAGCCAATTTTAATTGATACAAGTAATACAAGAGAGATTTTCTTGATCTGATTATGGGTCACTTGGTCAGCATAGCTGGTTATCTAGGTGAAACGGTGATACAAAAAGTAAAAGTGAAAAACCCCACCACAGATTCCCTCCAACACAGGTTTGAACTCTCCAAGTAACTGGTTGTATGTCTGTAAAATGCTTGTATTGGCAAGTGTTTAAAACTAGGTTTTAGATCTCAAAATTCTAGTTCTACAATTCTAGTGAGTTATTGGAGGACTTTAATATTCAACTAGGATTGACATGACTGTCTGGGCATATTTATTTGAAAATAGACAAAAAATAAGATTATTGAAATGTGTGGGGCCATCAGTTGTGCCGTGTTGACGTCAGGTGGATAGACAGCTGGCATTGCTGTTGGACAACAGGTAGAATGATATTTTTGATAAGCACATAATTCTCCATGTGTTCATGCACAGTTTTGTTGACCTGCCTGAAAATACACAATGAGAATCCACGAAAATAAAGAGAATGCATAAATGAGAAAGTGAGTCCACACTCTTGGCTTGTACTGTACTTTATTCAGGAATATTCGAGGTTTCTAATTCATCAGACTGTGCTGCCCTGACAGCTTGAGCAGGCTCTCCCTCTTGTATCTAACCCAGAGTGGAGCTGTGTAAAGAGGGGAGCAGTAAGTTCGAAACAGATTGACAGTACAGTGATGGAATTTTCTAGGCAGCATGTTGGCTTGGACATATAGAACTCCCCTCTGTCTGCTCATGTCAGCGTCATCCTCCAGAGTATCTGTTAAGATGTGCCCCAGATATTTTGTGACATTAGCTACTCCCAGCTCTTCTCCAGATAGAAAGAAGGGAATTTAATTTTCAAATAATATTTTGTTCTACAGGTCATAACCACACTTTTCTTTGCATTATACAGTAGTTAATGTCAAATTCTATCCCATAATCAGAACAGATATTAAAGGGGCTCCAGGTAGGATTAAAAGTTTACTTAATCACTGTCCCGAGTCAGCCGATGGTTATGTGAATAATTAGTAAGTGAACGATGGCTCTCGCGCCCACTTCCACGGTCCGCTGTCAGAAAACCCCAAATGCAACTTTTTTACAGAGTGGTAGGAGGGAGTGTCGTGGGAAATACGACAAATCCCTTTACACACCATATTCAGATTTGTGTCAACTGCTGGCATTCCGCGATGAAAAACATTCTCACAGCAAGTTTATTTGAACAGCATTTTTCACTACGGTGTAGATTTTGAGACAGGCATGCCATGGGCACCGCACTGATGACGTCATCCTACCTTGTGCCCCTTTAATGTGTTTTTATTGTGTGTTTATATGTGGACTGTGGAAGACAAATGTGTCATGGAAGACACATATCTGTGCAAACAGAAAGTGATGAAAATTATTTTAAAGGTACATTGTGTGAGATTTTTAGTTGTTTATTTCCAGAATTTATGCTGCCCATTCACTAATTTTACCTTTTTCATGAATACTACCACCACCATCAAATTATTATAAGTATTCATTATGACTGGAAAAATTACACTTTTCATACATGAAAAGGGGGATCTTGTCCATGGTCCGCCATTTTTAATTTACTCTATTGGACCATACTAGAAAATATTTCTTTATTACTTAGTAAACTTTCATTTAAATATCAAATTTGGCAATAGGCAGCCCAGTTTCAATGAGCAGCATAGTTGCAGTACCTTTTTTGACCATTTCCTGCACAGTGTACCTTTAAGTTGTTGCTGAAATCTTAACCTGCACCTCGACCTTTTAGGTCAAGGAGGTCTGCCAGTGGCCCGGACCAGAGCAGCAGGTCGCCTTCGTCAACCAAAGCACGAGTGCTGCCAAGTCGACCTTCGCTATTCAGAACTTCAAGCAGCGCTACTCTGTGGGGGAGGAGCTCCTGGTCACCATCTTTGCCAAGGACTTCGCTGGGCGGCCGAAACGCTACGGAGGAGATTTTTTCCAGGCAAAGGTTCATTCACCCACATTGAAGGTAATTGGAAAAACATTAGGACTACAGATGCACCGGATCCTGATTTTTAGGATCCTACCGGACACCGCATCCACTGCTTAAGATCTTGCCAGATCCGGAATCAGATACCGGATCCTACGAAAGGGTTGAAACACATAGCCTACTCGCACACGTGGGCCCTTTTTATTACGTTGGCTAAAACTATTTTTTTGGGCTCATTGGCTTAGGGTGAATCCCATTACAGCCCTTAGCCCTACGCGAACCCCTTTGCCTCCGTTTTGCGCGTCCACGTGTAGAGGTAGTGGCATCCTGATTCACGTTCAGAGAGATGGGTAGGGGTAGGGAAAAGGGCTTTCCACCCCTCCGCGCGGAGATTTTCCAACACCAGATGGAGGGCTACGACAGGTTTCCCTGAATGCATTGCGAATTCATTTAAAAATTGGCGACAAGCTGCGGCACCCACAACAGCACACAAGTTTCAGTATTTTCGCCGCAATTGACGGTTTTAAAGTGGTAATAATTATTCCATTGCACTAAGTTTAACATTGTCCTAATGTTTTATGGCCCTTTTCTCCGTGAAACGCACATGAAAACAATCGCTATTAACTCAACCTAATGCATGGAATTAGTGACAGCTGTGAGTGTCATTCCGTGATTGTTGAAGGGGCATCCCAATCCATAGGGGTTGCGTTTCAAGCCCTACACCTTGCGGCTTTGTTTGAAAGCACGAGGGGCAAGAGGAAGGCAAAGGGGTAGGGGATGCACCAGATCCTGATTTTTAGGCAGCTGCCGGATACCGGATCCACTGCTTAAGATCCTGCCAGATCCGGATCTTGTGAAAAACCCTATTATCCTGCCGGATCCGGAACCGGATCTTGGATCCTGTGCATCTCTGATTAGGACTGTATACAGTATGTCCCCGGTTCTCTGAAGGAGTGGAGAGAGACTGCATTCCTATCGGTAATACGCATTCCTCCGTAGTACTATCACCAATACACGAGACGTGACCCAGGAAGGGGATATTGAGGTTAGCGTTCACCCCAACACACCTGCTAGCTAGCCAAAGTAACCCCATACCGTCTCTGGTGTTAGCTATGCACTGCTTCGACATTTCGTTTCCCATCCTGACTATCAAATTAGTCGCAAACATGTACACATTTTGATGCATTTACATGCACTTCTCTTGTAGTGTTCTAATGCAGCCATAGAAGTATTTCATCATTTGTCTTGTCACACAAGGCCGTGATGTGCGCTGCTGTGTTTAGGTTTGCTTCGTGCCCTGCCCTCTCCAGATCTACTAGAGCTCCAGCTGGCTTCGGCGTTTTCCACATATTGCATGATATGAAGGCAAAAAGGCTGGCCTTTTCCCGCAGTCCTCGGTGGCTATAAAAGGCAGCACGCACCTGCGCATATCCTCATCCACTTCCATCCTGAGCTTTTGTGACGGAGGTCATCTTGCACCTGTTCACCCCCCTCGGGGATCGAACGTGCGACCTCGTCATCTACAACTGTCCGGCAATGGGAGACACAGTACGATACCGCTGGGCTAGTCTCTCGGCCCAACGGCACGAGACTGTATGAGGCTATCGGAGGGAGGTTTACCAACGTTCCACGCCAACACTGTGCTAGTTAGCCTCCGTTACACTTTCAAGAACGAGAATGGGGAACGAGAGTGCAGTGTCTCTTTACCGGGGGCATACACCGGCGCATGCATGTCCTCATGTTCTCTTTCAGACGCTCGTTCCACTGCTCTCCTATGGGAGTTACAAACACTCCCGATCGAATCACCAATTAAGCGGGTACCGACCGGAGGTGTGTCGCGCAGGAATAAGTGGAGCCCGTAGGGAAAAGAGAAATGGTGCATAAAGTGAAACATAGTACGGATACAGCTCTTATGAGGAGCTGCATGCATGCTGCAGGTGTTTGGGGGCTTTTATCATTGATTAGATCATGAAGTTTAACATGTATTGCTCTACGAATAGCGAATATGTCACCATCTCTCATTGAACTCCATTGATTTGAGAGGTGTGAGTGAATCAGTGATTAAGTATGACACCCGATCTGCGTGTTTGAAGTGTTTTGAAGTGACTTATCTGCTCATTTTCACATTATGTTCGATAGGCGACAAAACTTTTGTCTTGTGAAAATCTGCCCTGTCTGTGTTCAATAAAGGGTCAATCTTTCTTTGGTGCATGAATGTATTTTTGCACATACATTTTCATTCGGGAGGGTTGTAGCTTTCATACGAGTGATTTCTGAAGCCAAGTGATGAATTGAAAGTCAGGTTATTAGCTGTTATTCCAAACAGATGGATAGGCGACAACTATTTTGGAGAGTAGTGTAATGTAATGTAATAATGTTAATTTAGAGACCTGATTGTAGGTCAATTGTGATTGTGACTGCAGGGATTTCTCCCTTTTCCCTTGTGGATCGCAGGCCAGTGTGTTCGGAGAGGTTGTAGACCACCATATAGTAAAGCTACCTCTTCCAGAGTCTTCCAGAGGGCTATCATACCAAATAATGCCCCTCAGGCATGGAGGATTACAAAAAACATTGATAGACTTTGCCACCCCAGGTGATACCAATATGTGAAATTTTGGGTCCTGGCTCACACGCTACTTTTCCCTGTGGCTGGCAGGCCAGTGTGTTTGGAGAGGTTGTAGACCACCACAACGGGACGTACTCAGTCCACTTCCTTCTGCCCTGGACAGGTCAGGCGTCAGTAGCGGTGATTCTGGTCCACTCCAGCGAAGTCGGAGATAATTTGAGATACAAGGAAGATGGTTATGGGCTCATATTAGAGGGTAAACAATAAAAGGATACTAAAAATTAAATCACCTCTAAATGTATGGATAAAGAGGTAAAAACTCCCAAAACATCAAACCTGCATAATATCCTTATCCACTAATTTTGTATATTTTTCCTTTTGAAATTGGTAATATCATAATATATATATCGTAGCTCGTAATAATTCGGCCAGTAATTGTACGTTCATGCTTGGATTTCACCATAAAAAGTACAAAGTAACAGCACCAACATTTTCCCAATTATCGGAAAAAAACATGATTGCATAAAAGCATTAGCCTCGCTGTAGTCTAATGTTGTATGTGTGTGTGTGTGTGTGTGTGTGTGTTTCATGGGCAGGCCAGTGTGTTCGGAGAGGTTGTAGACCACCACAACGGGACATACTCAGTCCGCTTCCTATTGCCCTGGGCGGGTCAGGCATCAGTAGCGGTGATTCTGGTCCACTCCAGCGAAGTCATACAGGCGTTGGAGCAACACTGGAGCACAGACACCGATCAGATCATCTACAGGGGCTACTTCCTCAGCGAGCCTTCTTCTACCAACGGCAGACAAGTGGAGGAGACGGCGATGTGCACCATCAAGTGGCCCGGAGTGTTGCTGCCTGGCACAGGTGACATTAGGGCTGGGCAATATGATGATATATATCGTTATCGTGATATAAAAGTGTATAGCGTGACCTTTCTCCTATATCGTTTATATCGTGATAGTAATTTTATCAATTTTATACAATTGAATATCATTTGATTACATTTCATGTTGTCACAATACACACTATAAGTTCATGTAACTGTAAAAATAAGAATAAACAGGTCCATTTTAAAGAAACGTTTTGCGACATGAAAAAATAAAGAACAAATAAAGAGAATAGCTGAAAACGTACGTAATTGTGCTATATCGTGATATATATCGTTATCGTGATATAAAGTAATCCATATCGTGATGTGTTTTTTTTCCATATCGCCCAGCCCTAGGTGACATGGCCCCAAAAAACTGCTGCTGCGAGTATCGAGACGGCCGCACAGGTCAAGGACAAATGACAACTCACCTCCCTATACACTAGGGGTGGGGAACCTTTCTCATTCGAAGGGCCACTTCAAATTCATCCTTCAAAAAGTCCTCCAAGGGCCGTACTATGAACTATTTAGGCCTATATTGAAGGCAGCCACATTTAAACAAACACCACCTTCTTTAAGTTCCCTGTCATATGTCATATTTCATGTGAAGCTGAATAACATTAAAATTATATCGGGGGCCGGATAAAACGGCCTCAAGGGTTTCAAACGGCCCTCGAGACAAAGGCTCCCCATCCCTGGCCCTCGAGACATAGGTTCCCCACCCCTGGCCCTCGAGACATAGGTTCCCCACCCCTGGTATACACCTTCAAATCCATGCTCAAAACACACCATTTCACTCTTGCTTTCTCATCACTATGGAAACTGAGATTCTATTATGTATTCTTAGTTTAATTAATTATTCTTTATTTTTGTTGTTTTATTTTACTCTCTTTAGTTTTATTTTACTCTCTTTAGTTTTATTTTACTCTCTTTAGTTTTATTTTACTCTCTTTAGTTTTATCTTGCCTTGTTGTTTTATTTTACTCTCTTTAGTTTTATCTTGCCTTGTTGTTTTATTTTACTCTCTTTAGTTTTTATTTTACTCTCTTTAGTTTTATCTTGCCTTGTTGTTCTGTATAATTTGCCGCCTCTGTGCCTTTTAACATTCACTTCTAACTTTTAGTTGCTGCTTTGCATTTTAACATGTATTGCTCACATTTGTTTTGTTTTGATTGCCGTCCTACTACTTACTAGTTATTATACTTATTATAATTATAATGACATGATTGCTGTCCTACTACTTACTAGGGGGCACCTAAGTCACGCCCTTCTACTTCCGATCCGTGGGGCTGGAGCTCTCAAAATTTTGAATGAGAGTTAATGGAGCGAGTCAAGCTAAATCCTCATCCCGTTTGGCATGTGCTCCCGATTTCACATATGATGACAGTGAATTTGAAAGGTTTGGCTTTGCGTCGTAAGACCACTCATTTTCGACACGCAAGAAACATTATTTTAGCTTTTGTGCAAAACTGTGTTAGAGACTACACGTGCGCCTCGCATATCTGACGTGAACCGAGGCACAGCCAACCCTACCGCTGCACCTCGGCTTAAGTGGCTGCACGTCGGACATGCGACGTCTGTTGTGTAGTCCAAATAATTACATATTTTTGCACACACACAACTCAAAAATCGTTTGCCAAGTGGAGTCAACAAGCACACCATTGGTTGTTATTAATTCTGAGGCACAGCATATGTGTGATCGACGGGGAAATGCGAGGTGGATCGGGAAATAGCTTTGATCAGTCCATTACAGCCCAGTCAAAAGTTTTTGCGTTCCCAGCCCCACGAGCCACCCGGAAGGGGTGGAGACTTAGGTGCCCCATTATGTCCTGTGAAGTGTCCTTGAGTCTCTTAAAGGTCAACTGCGCTATTTTGAACTTTAAGCCCATTTTATGAGTTAAAACCCCACTCACCATTTTTGTTAATATTTGTCCCATTTTTTTGTGGCATCGTTTTCAATAGTTGTTTGGTTTTAAGCCTATGCACATCACTGATGTATGTAGATATTGAATATATTTCTTTTATATTTTGTATTTAATATATACGTTTATAAAAAGGTGGACGGGAGTGGTAGGAATGATGGGGGACTGGAAGCGTCGCGTTTCGGAGATATACCTTTAGCAGTCGGAGGGGACTGCCTAGGCCTAGTTTTTTATTTGATATTTTGTGAATTAAAGAAAAAAAAAATATTTACAAAATGCTCCATAAAACATGACAGAAGCCATGTTTCGCTACAAAAATTGTTATGGAATACCAGTGAACACCCCTGAACATTTGGTGAGTTGCACAGTATTGAAAAACAAATGTTTAGGGTGCATTTAGGAACATATCTGGCGAGCCATAGACGGCCATTCTAAAGCCGGTTGAGACTGTGTTTAACCGGATCACACCGCACTCTCGATTAAAAGGTGCTAAACATAAACAAAAACTGTGTAAAATTGACAGAAAAATGTCTGCACACTTAAATCCCCTTTGTGTTCTTTTTAATAATAGGCCAGGCTTTCGGTCTACTGACCTTCCTCAGGACTCAAGCTGGTTGAGACGAAATTCAAATAACGAAGACAGCAGCAAGCATGAAATAAACAGTTAGGGGGTTCTAAAACATCGCAGACAACTCAGAAAAGTGGCTTAATGTTGAAAATTGTGCAGTTGTTCCTTTGGAGACACTCCAAATAAAATGTATTATTACCTCCGCCAGGAGGTTATGTGATCACCCGAGTCTCTGTGTTGTCTGTGTTCGTTCGTTCCCTGCTATTTTTTTCCTGTTTGTTCGTTCGTTCGTTCCCTGCTATTTCACTGCCTGCCAGAAGGTGCGCGCGAGCTCCCAAGCACAGAGCACTGGCGTGCCTGCGCTTCACTCCAAGTATGTTCAACTGCAGTGTGCAGGGCGGGGGGCAGGTCTGGATCACATCTCCCTCCTCCCCCCTGAGCACATCGACCTCCTCCCCCCTGAGCACATCGAATGCCTCCCCCTTGTCATTCAGCGCTTCTACACGGGAAGAAAAATAGCTCTGGAAGTCACTGCACCGTGCAGAGCAAAGACGCAGTTTTCACAAATCACAAATTTCACGGTGAACCGCGTGATGAACAGCACGCGACCCTGTTTAGTATCATTTATTAATCCAGAGGGAAATTAATATAAGGACAGCTACATATAGGCCTAGTATTTGTTAACGCATGGGTCTAATTTGAATTATTATTAAGTGTCTCTTCTTAGTATCTTAGTTTGAAGTTGGATGCTACTCCTTCTCTCAGCAACAGGGAGGAACCTTTGCCTCCGCCTCCAGCTCCAACGCCAAGTGCATTTCATAATGTTGCTCAGCCGCACGCAGCATCCTGTCAAATGAATTACCACCGCTGCCAAAAATATGGAATTTGTGATTGTGTTGGCCTTTATTTTTATCATTGCTGTTGTGAGATGGACAGTGACCACTCCCGCAGATAGTTTAGGTTGGCAATTCTGTCTAATTAATTACGTTGTCAAAAATATGGAATATGTGATCGTGTAAGTTCACAATGCTGTTGTGGACTGTGACTTGGGTTCACAATGCTGTCGAATTTATTAGGCTCCCTTGCCAAAATAAGAACGTTCACAATTTTGGTAAAATTCATTCCATCCCCTTAGCTACATTTAAAGTGAACCCCAAGTTGTTTGCGAGATGGACAGGGATCACAATGCCCGACAGGATGCATAATGGCCGAGCACCGGCGAATATTCCACACGGATTTGCCTGCGCCATTGTAAGCAGTAGCCTTGCCTACGGAACGAACTGCGAATGTCTCATTTGACGCCAGCTCCAACATCAACCTAAAAAGTTGCTCATCAGCTGGCAACCTGTAGGCTACACCCTCGTTGAAGTTAACAAGCAATCCTGTTAATTACCGCTGCCTAAAATGTGTGTGAAGTGGAAGTGCACTGTTGCGAGATGGACAGTGACCACCGCAGATCATTTTGGTTGACAATTAGGTAGCCTACCATCGCCAAATGGTCAAATGCATTACACCCCCTTCACTGAATTTAAAGTTAACCACAGTTGCGAGATGGACCTCAAAGCGCAACAGCAATGTAGGCCTACGTGAACTGATTAACAACGGTGAATAGTGATTTCCCGGAGAGGAACACGCACTTCAGCCGACAGCGCCAAGACCAACCAGTGACCCATGACAATATTGCATACCATCGTAGGAAAAAAAATAGGCCTAACTTTTCTTTGGTTGTTTAGTGCTGTTGGTCAAAATCATTACATTCCCTTCACTAATTAGGCTGCAGTTCTAGCGCGTGATTACAAGCTTTCAAGTAGGTTGATTTTTACCTTTTGCGCATAAGGCTAGATTAGGTTAATAGGGCCTACGATTGCTATAACCTAATAGCCTAAAACATTCGCCATGAGTCTGGGAGGGATGTTTAAATTGACAACGATATTTGCTTTTAATTTGTCATGAGGCTTAAAGCTATCACTCTATAGCCTATTTAGAGAAGTTAACAAGCACCTTAATTACAAACAACCTTCATTACAAAAAGCACAGGGTATTGCATTTTGGTCGACGTTCATCAACATCAAAAAACACGTGTATTTTGTATGACGTTCAGGGTCTGTTTCTAGGTTGTTTTGATGTCGTTGGGGGAGGGGGATGTAGAAGGGGATGCGCAGTGGAAACGTTTGGGATTCGGTTACAAGAACGGTTAGACTTTCTAATCCTCTTTTCTCTTTATATTATATTGAATGGCAAACTTCCTCAACTTTCTCAAAACAAAAGTTAAACAAATCACACACTCATATATGTGCACAGTAGTATCAACATCCTTGGCGGAGGTCTGCACACTCTGGGTGCTTTTCTAGTTATTATTATTATGATTAGGTGTGACGTGGCAATGCCACCGCCCAAAAACTCTGCCCTGCGATGCCCTGATATACCAGAAAACGGTGGACTACACCGACCATTTCACACCGTTCGAGAAGAAGCTCATGCAAGGGTAACCGAAACCAGAGGGTGTCAATGGGGCCCCCCCTTTTGGAGTTCTTTTTTCTTGGGGGAGGGGGGGGGGTGGTTTAGCCAGGCCGTGCCCTCCTAGTGACGCAACAGCTTCAGCGTTGCTACCAGACAGGTCAGGAGTCAATGCAAGTACTTTCTGGGTTCCCGCAAATACAGGAACTCCTCCCACTTTGTTGGGAAGCAAACAAACATTAGCAAAACCAAGGGAGGCCATTTGGGAAATGCTGTTTGGGAAATGATAATTGTTATGCTCTTGGTCAGACCAAGTCTCAAAGAGATTTGAAAGTCGATGATAATCAGGCTAGGGGTGGGTGGGGGGCGGAGGGGTCATATTTTTCAGATAGGATAGGATGCGAGATGAGAGAGATGGTTTTGGTCAGGGCACAATCTGAAAACTCGGAAACATACAATGCGCGAAACATAAAACCCTTTTTTTTCTAGAAAAAGGGTCCTAAGTTCCCGGATCCCATACAAAGACAGGGGAACATAGGACCCGGGGAACATAGGACCTGGGGAACATAGGACCTTGGGAACATAGGTACCAGAGAATAGTGGGTATTTCTCAAAACCTAGGAGAGTGTCCTTCCAAGTGTGCTCAGCCTAATTTGTCACGCCCAGTGATTGGATACTCCATAGAGTTCACCAAAGAGTATCCAATCAATGTGCGTGACTAATTAGGCTGAGCACATTTGGAAGTGTGCAGACTAGGTAGAAAATACCCAGTATATGAGAGAGAGATAGGCCCAATTCGAAACGGGAGGCAGTGACTCGATGACTCTCCTCCTACACAAACAGGTCACTGATCAGATATGTGAAGTTAGCTAATGAGGCAGCCGTTACGAACGGCACTAACGAGTGCGCCGCCTTGCGCGTTTGATGTTACGGCGATTCTATTGCGGGAGTTACGTTCATCACGTTAGCGCTTAGCTTACGCATGCTATTTGAACGGTGAATTATCGTCAGACAGCGGAATCGTAAAATAGGCTATAAATAGATCTAGCGACATTTCGATACTACAATGTTGATTTGTCCATTCGATTTTCAATATCTACATACATAAGTGTCAGAATAAAGAGTATGATAAGGTAGTAGCTTGGGTAGTAGCCATGTTTGTTTTACAGGTTTCCGGTTGAGAGGGAGGTGGCGCACAGCATGTTGGGTACCAAGGCAGCGAGGTCAGCGTCTGATGTATCCTTGAAATATCCTCGTTACGCCCACAAATGCAGTCAACTGCCGAGAGAGGAAATAAAGCAATTTTTCGTTTCGATCCACACTTCATGACTCGATGTCCAGTTAGCTCACTGGAAGGACAGCTGCCTTCCCTGTTTCGAATTGGGCCATAAATCAGGCGGATTCTTCTCCGGTATCCACTTTACGTCAGGTGAACGCCCCTTTAGGAGACCTTCGATTAGGAGACCTTCGGAGTCTTGAGGTTGAGAATAAATGGAGTCCCCTTTTTATCGCTGTAGATGGCGGTAGCGCACGTCTTGTGCAAACACCACGAAAAGAGAAGAAGAAGGAGGGGACAACGACCCCTTAGGAGACCGAATTTTGAGCACACGCCTTTCGTTGGATGGGCGGGTTTTAACACATCTTACTCTACTAGAAGATTCTTTAGGTACGCTCCCTTCGTCCAGCATCTGTGCTTTGTGTTTCCTCAGAACTCAGTTCCGGTGGCTCAACGTAGACAAACGCCAGATCAAGATCATTTCTACAAATGCAGTTGTTGGTATGCTACACAATGAGATAAACACCCAAAGCGCACGCGCGCGCACGCATGAACGCACACGAACGCGCACGCACACGCACACACACACAGTTTAGTACTTTTATTTGGATCTCACCAAGAAGGCAGCATTACAAATCCAAATAGACTACACACACACACGCACACGCACACGCACACGCACACACACACACACACCAAATCTGGTCAATGCAACAGGCTAGCTGTGGAAATATCCTCTCTATAATGTACTCCTCTCTACATATAACCTCTGCCTTCACTCTGTGCCAACATATCAGGTTTTTTTTATTTTCATATATTTGTAGCAGGCTTGTACGAAATTCCGAAATGAAAGAATTTCAATTCAAAGTAATGCTATACTACGACCATTAGGTGGTGGTGTTCTATGTACTTTCAATGGGTGGTGTAGATTAAATTCAAAGAAATTCAAGGTAATGACACCACCTAGTGTTAGTGCTATGGCATTACTTTGAATTGAAATAAATTCAATTCGGAATTTCGTACAACCCTGATTACAATGAATGTGCACATAATTTTCTTCCTGTGTGCTCAGTACTTACATTTACTACCATAGCTTAGCATAATCGCTCAAAGTGTCTAACACAGGGGTTCCCAACCTTTTCCAACTTGGGGCCCACTTGAAATTTTCACAAATGTTCGGGGCCCACCTCTGACCCAATAAACAATAAAACTCAAATAAATCAGCAGCAAAGCACACAAACGTATTATTTTGATTTTTAGAAAATGATTTCAAGGCCCACTTGGAATACCTTTAGGGCCCACCAGTGGGCCCCGGCCCACAGTTTGAGAATCACTGGTCTAACAGCTTTTTCACACCTGGTCCCTTTCAGCCATTTAAGAGAACTCAGGCCTGTGACTCAGCATTTTCTGTGTGTGTGAGTGCGTTACAATATGCGACCTTGCCTCCTCCACTTGTGCTTGTGGCCTCGCCCCACCTCTTGGCCCCTCCTCTGTGGAGAAAACGATAAAGTTTCCCAGCTGTCAGCCTAGCCACAACAACTTTTGAGGGACTGTTTTTCATTCACCATCCCAATTGCAAATTAGAAGAAGGCTTTACAATTGAGCTTTTGCAAGATATTGAAATATAATGCTGTGGTCAGTGATGTCATCATGACATTACTTCCTGGTACGAGGAGACAAGCACAAGTGGAGGAGGCAAGGTCGCATGTTGTAATGCACTCTGTGTGTGTGTTTGTGTCCCCTAGAGAGGAAATGTCTTCCTAATGAAGATTTCTGTCCCGTGCTGTCTCTCTCTCTGTTGAAGGGAGAGGGAGGAACGTGTGTCGGGCCGGCTTGCCCACGCCAGTGCCTGCAGGGTTCTTCTATAACGATGTCTGGACTTCATTTGTGTGCGCCACTGGTCATTTTCAAGGGGCGGACTCAGCAGCGTGTCTGAGGAACAGGCACATCCACATCATCGGGGACTCCACCCTCCTCCAGTGGTTTCACTACCTCAACCAGACCATACCCAGTAAGATGACTTTGCACTGCACACTGCACACTGTGTCTGTGTCTGTGTATGTATTTGTGTGTGTGTGTATCAGGGCTTGACATTAATTTTCACCCACTGGCCACTGTGGCTAGTGGTTTTCCCGAGTCACCTTTTCCTGTCGCCTTTTGAGTACCTGGCAGGTGATCTTGTTGTTTTTGTTTTGCTTTTAATTGCAGCTCTGAAACGTCTGGAGCTCCACTCTCTGATGAACGTGGGTCCTCACCTGGCGGTCGACGTGGAGAACAACATTGATGTCCACCACCGTGCACACGGCCTTCCCTACCAAAATAAAATCTTCAAAATTAAAATGTCATCGCTTCAGTACATCGAAAACCTCATTGACGAAATGGCCGGCGGGCCGCGGACTGTGCTCGTCTTTACCATGTCCGCCCACTTCGCCGGATTGCCGCTCTCGTACTTTGTCCACCGCGTGTCACTTGTGCGGCGCGCAGTCGCATCACTGTTGAGACGAGCGCCCCAGACGAAGGTCATCATCAAGTCTCCCAACACGTCAACTTTTGTGAGCATTACAGCTTAGGCGGTCCCTTAATACATTTAATTGTCCAGGGGTCCATTTCTGAATCTTGTCTCATCATTTGATCAATCGGAAAATCCAAAATGGTCCCCAATAGGTTTACATTGTCTAATCCAAAATGGTCACCAAAAGGTTTACATTGTCCAGGAGTCCATTTCTGAATGTTGTCTGATCATTTGATCAATCGGAAAATCCAAAATGGTCACCAAAAGGTTTACATTGTCCAGGAGTCCATTTTTGAATCTTGTCTGATCATTTGATCAATCGGAGAATCCAAAATGGTCACCAATGTTTGTGTCAGTGTTGCCAGATGTGTCTGATCAAATCCCGCCCAAAAGGTTCTCAAAAACCGCCAAAATGCGTTAAATTCCGCCCAAATTCAACAGATTACATTGACTTCTATGAGCCCAAAACGGCTGAAAAAAACGCCAAATGGCCAATTTATCCCGATTTTACCCGCAGACGCTCATCCCAAGTAGCCCAATTGGGCAGGCACCCGCCCAATTGGGCTACTTAGGATGAGCGTCTGCGGGTAAAAATCTGAAAAAGTGGCCATTGGGCACTTTGTGTATGCCTCAACACTGCAGATGAAGTGAAACAGAAAGGATAAAGGGCTCTGCATACTTCACGTGCGCACTTTGGCGCGTTTGGCGCGAGAACCATTAATGACGTCATCACTTGCGCCAGACTATTCATACTTCAAAAGCGCCCTTGCTCGCATTGTCGGAAGTGCCCTCTGCTGTTCATGAGAGAAACGGCAGTATCTTTCGCAACTCGCAGCGTGAGTTCTACGGATGTATAAAATAGAAAGCCAAACACGGCTGCTGTAGGGCTACTGAACGTCTGACTTGTGACTTACCACATTGAAACATATATTTTTTGTTGTAGCATACATTGCCAGATCATTCCAAGACCATGTGAGAGCATTGTTCTGGCGGCAGGATTTATAAATAGATCGCCGAACACAACCTGCTTCTGAACAAAGTAAACAATTGTTTCACTGAACAACATTTAAGAGAGAAGATAAAATAACTCTCTAGGACATTTTATTATCCTCAAAATGATGCAGGATCCATTCTGTAGTAGCCTACAGTAGTTGTAGCCTGTCTTCGCAACTCCTGCTTTGTCTGCCTACCTGCGTGGTCGCTGGTGGCGCACGACAAGTTACAAAAAATGTGGGGTGCACAACGTCGCGCCACGGCAGCTCGCGCCACGGCGTGTGACGTCATTTTGGGTCACGAGTGAGGTCGCGAGTGAAGTATGAAGGAGGCTAGCGCCAGTCACGCCAAGTATGAATCCCCCTTAACCCTGTGAAACCTGAACCATGAAAGCAATGAGAGAAAATTCTAATTTTTTGGAATTTTCTTCAATATTGGTCCCTTATAAGAAATGTAAAAAAAAAATTCAAAATTTTGTTAAGGTCGCTGAGATATTTAATGCATCATATATGATGCATCAGGCTTTTAATGAATGAAAATTCCAATTTCATGACCATTGAAAAATGACTTTTAATGCATTTACAACTTTTTTTTAATTTAAAAAAAGTTGTCAGACAATTTAATTTGAGGATTATCTTTAAATATTTAGTGAGATCCTGCCATTTTTTTAAGCCTATCCTTGTTTTAGCAGGACCATATTTTACATTTCCCACAGCCTGGTTGGGTAATTTTTTAAAATCTATGTAAAAACATAGCTGATCGAATGCTCAACAACCTATTTATGAGTGTAATATAGATCATTATTCATTTTTGATGTGTAATTTGAATATATGGGTCCATTACTACAATTGGACCATTTCTCCATTCACTTCAATGCATTTTTTACGAGATCATAATTTCAACATTTTGCATTACATTTTCAAAATTGCAAGTAAAACCTGTTTCTTAAGGCAATATCTTTGTCTTGAAGTAAAACAACTTGTGTGTTTTGTTAAACGATCGTCGTGGTGTGCTTTGTAAGTTTCCCTATGGAGCAAATGCATTGATGGCTGACTTCCTGCCACCGCCGGATGGTGCTTATATGTCTCATCAGTTTTAGCACGATCTCTCTGCAACACGGTGTAAAAATATAAACTCTTCCTTGCTTAATTGCACAAAGCAAGTGTTCAAATTAAAGGATGTAGAGTTATATTTCGGAAATTTGTACACAAACCTTATGCAATTTGACGAAATCTCAGCGTCAGTCAGGGAAACCGCTTCTACCCCATTTTCCTGTTTTTCGCCGAGCTGTGGTCAACTTGTTGTCGACCGCTGCTCTCTTGTGGCGGTTTCCGTGTACTGCAGGACGTTTGGAAATGACACGCAGGATGTTTTTCAGATCGATTTTTTTTTGTGTGTCAGCGTGGAGAGGGCTTTGAATTTGATGAGACATATATGATGCATCCGGCGCGATAGGGTTAAGGTTGTGTGTGTGAGAGAGAGAGTGTGTGTGTGTGTGTGTCGTGTGTGTGTGTGCGTGTGTGTCGTGTGTGTGTGTGTGTGTGTGTGTGTGTGCGTGTGTGTCGTGTGTCATGTGTGTGTGTGTGTGTGTGTGTGTGTTTGTCCTGGGCCCCTGCAGAGCGAGCCAAGGACTCCAGCCCAGGGCCACAGGGACAAATGAAGAGCTCTTTTCCAAAACGCTATATCCACCATTTTTTACTTTTTTGCATTTTAATGTTGGAATTGACTGATAAGTAGTCCTATCATCTATGTTTTGAGAACATACCTTTTAAACCTCTATAAAATGCATTTTGTAATGCAAGTCAATGGAATGCCCAATATAAAAATGTAAATTTCCCAACATTCTAAAAAACCTCATTTTGGAAAAGAGCTCTTCAAATACGCACTGGCCTCAGGGTTCCCTCTGGTGCTTGAATTCCTTGAAAATGCTTGAATTTCAATGAAGTGTTTTCAAGATTGTGAAAATGCTTGAATTTTTGATGAAGTGCTTGAAAATGCTTGAAATTTGTGTCAAGTCAAACTCAGTTAGCCAATTAATATCAATAAATGGTTCAGGTACATCAAAAATCTGAGGGAGTGAGATGTCAGATGGGATTAGAATTCAAATTATAAATTGATTAGAATTCAGTAAATTGCATCTTAAAAACACAAAATTTTCTGGGGGCGGACGTCCACACCCCCTTCCCGCGACCTATTTAAAGGTCCTGGAAAACTGAAAATTTGGTGCTTGAAGGTGCTTGAAAAGTGCTTGAATTTGTTCATGAAAAAGTTGTGGGAACCCTGTGGCCTCTAGAGGCCCCATAACCCAAAATAATCGACATTTTTGAGTGGACCCAAATGCTATCTGAAACAGAGTTCATTTTTATACTCTTCAAGAGTCATATCAACACCGGTATTTGTGTATATACTGTGTGATTTTGCCATCGACTATCAGTTGAACTGATTTTCTCATGTCGTGTGTGTGTTCGTGTGTGTGTGTGTGTGTGTGTGTGTGTGTGTGTGTGTGTGTGTGTGTGTGTGTGTGTGTGTGCGTGTGTGCGCGCGCGTGTGTGTGATTGATTTGCAGACCATGCACCGCAGCCTCTGGTTCTACTACATGCACTATCGATTCCTGCGGGAAACATTCCGTGACATGGGCGTGTACTTCCTGGATGTTTGGCATATGACTTCCTGTCACTACCTGACGTACGACATGCATCCACAAGAGGTCATCGTCAGGAACGAAGTGGACCTGCTCCTCTCCTTCATCTGCCCGAAGTAAAAGGAATCGGCTAGAGACAACTGATCAGCCTGTACAGCTACTGTGTCAATGTGGCAGTGTGTGTGTGTGTGTGTGTGTGTGTGTGTGTGTGTGTGTGTGTGTGTGTGTGTGCATTACGACCTCCATCCTCATCATCGTCAGGAGGTCATCGTCAGGAACGAAGTGGACCTCCTCCTCTCCTTCATCTGCCCTAAGTAAAAGGCATCGGCTAGAGACGATTGATCAGTGTTGGGAGTATAGGGGTGTCACGATAACAATACCGTACACTGTGAGCTTTACATTACATTACATTACATTTACAGATGTCCGATAATATCGGCCCACCGATATTATCGATCCAATAAAACATAAAAATGTAATATCGGTCAATATCGGTATCAGATTTTTGACCTATTAAAACCGATATAATAATGCTTGAATTACTGTACACTTTTCTCCTTAGTTATTTTTCTATTTTGCACAGACGATGTTAATATTTGTTGTGTAATATTGAGATGTGTAATGTTACCTAAAACTTGTTTTGAGGAAAAATAACCCACATATATCGACATCGGTATCGGCCGATATCGGAATCGAAAATTGAGAGTTGGACAATATCGGCATGTCGGATATCGTCAAAAAAGCCAATATCGGACATCTCTAATTACATTGCAATTGGCAGACACTTTATAACCAAAGCGACTTTCAAAAGAGGACGACATAATCATAGCCAACATCGCTAGTAGATGGAAAGTGCACAGGAAATATACAGAACAACAAGTGTTGATGCAAAGAAGGGTTAGTTAGGTTTTTTTAGAGTAAAAACACACACACACACACACACACACACACACACACACACACACACACACACACACACACACACACACACACACACACACACACACACACATCATGTCAAGATTCTGGCCTGGGGCTATGTCAGCTCAAACATTAGTCTAGTAGATACTCATGAAAGAGGAGAGTCTTTACTTGCTTCTTGTGGGCTGCAAGAGATGTGCTTAGTCTTGCTGCCTCTGGGAGACCGTTCCAGCACTTGGGTAACAACAACGGAGAACAGTCTTGACTGGGAGTACCTAGAGTGACTGGATGGCAGAGCCAGACGGCTTGTGCTGGAGAAGTGCAGTTCTCTTCCACTAACATAAGGCTTTACCAACCTCTCATCCAAGTCTGCCGATGTTGCCACAGTGGCTCTCTTTGTCGCCTAATGACCAATGTCAATGCTGGCATCATAGTGAATTGCTGAACCAATTCATTTCTACACTGAAAAATACAAACTGTGACCATTTCCTCCCCATACAAGCAATGCATGTATTGTGCCTTTACATGGGATTTTGATGTGGTTCTGTCTTCATTTTTTAAATATAATGAGCACCTCATTGGAACTATTTTGGTTTGTGTAAGACAGGGTAGGACAGACTTTTTCAGCATGTGAGCTACTTATCCGAATGGCCGTGTGACAGTGATCTAAGTACCGGGGGTTCGGGGGTTTCTCCCCGACAGGGGCGCTGCCAGAAATTATGGGCCCCATGAAAGATTCGAATTTTGGGCCCACTTAAAGGCCTCTCTCAGTGCTTGGGCCCCCTTAAGGGCCCCTATAGAACACCACCACCTAGTGTTCGTATTATGGCATTACTTTGAATTGAAATTCTTTCCATTCGGAATTTCGTACAAGCCTAGTACACATGAGTTGACCTTGCCTCAGGTGCATCTGTACACACATGCGTGTACGCGCACGCACGGATGCACGCACAGACGCACACACGCACGCACACACGCACGCAAGCACGCACGCACGCACGCACCAGTGAGGCATCACACTAATAGCAGAAGTCATGAGATAAGCGCAGAGTATCGACTCTTCTGTAACACAAATCCAAAATGTAAATTATGAATGAATCTTATTTTTAAAGAAGGTGAACCCTGACAGACGTGAATAAATAATCATTGCTGTTTATTTATCACCTGTAACAGAAGGGGAAAAAAACGCAAACACACACACACACACAAGTACGCACGCACACGCACACGCACACGCACACGCACACTACAACCAGGGAGCCACCCTAGTCATAAGAGATCAACCGTGTTAAGAATGTGGAATAATATTCAGATTAGATGAATGAGGTGAGACACCTTAAAGAGCCTTTTCACTCCCCTTTCAGCAGTCTCTTCAAAATCCACAACCATATCTATTATATTCAAATCTCGCTGGGATATTCCCAAACTAATCTGCTATAGCATTATAGGGCCATTTAAAAAGGTCTGCCACACACCAACCCTTCAGTGGGGAATTTCAAAAAATGATACAGTATTCCGGATTAAAATTATCTGTCATTCGCGGATAAGTCTTTGGTCTTTCGGGTTCGGAGATCAATGGTCAGATTTGCTTAAATAAACCCCCAGTCATCCCTGTTGTATTAATTCATGAGACTTTTCAATGGCTGCCGGTCCACTGCACACACACACACACACGCACACACGCACTTGCACACGTATAGGACTGCTGACAGCTTTGACAGGGCCCAAGACAAAATCATCTGAGAGGGCTCCCCTCTCAATACAATGTAATCAAGATCCAATTCTGGGCCGCCCTCTACCTGGGCCTGGGACAACTGACCCTTTATCCCACCCACCCTGTCTACTCCCCTGCACGCAAGTTAACACCTGGGCCCTCGGTGCCACTGCCTTCGTAATGGGAAGATTATGCACTGTCTGTCTTCGCTCGGCGCTGCCTATTTTAAATGTTCTCAGCAGTTTCCCCTGATGTCGCAGGAGAGGAGATAATAACAGGAGTATAATTTAGCATATGATTACGGAGACGCGTGCTTCCCTTCCCTTTCTCTCCTCGCTCTGGGACTGTTTCTGGTTAGCTTAGACAGACAAATGGCGGAAATCCTTTCTGGCGAAAGGCACACCGCCACACACGCACGCACACACCCGCGCACACACGCACACACAAACATTTTATGTATACATATTTCATACACATAGACATGCACACATGCAAGAATGCACACACACACACACACACACACACACACACACACACACACACACACACACAAGCACGCATGCATGCACACACACACACACACACACACACACACACACACACACACACACACACACACACACACACACACACACACACACACACACACACACACACACACACACACACACACACGCATCATGCACACACTGTGTAGTTCTGACCGGTATTTGTCAGAGGGAGTGGGGCAAGGTGTTATTAAATTAACTTCACACAATGAATGCTGCCTCTCATAAGTGCAGTGAATCTATCTCATAGCCTACTGGTGGTGGGAAAGAAATGATGATATGCGACAATGCAGTTTTTATAGGCCTGTCTTAGATATGCATTTTCAATGTTAATAATTAAGGATATGGTTCATAATAACCAAGGTCCAGTAGCCTATTAAAGAATTAGGCTATGACGTTTTATGTCAATGTATAGGCCTAGCCAACGGTGAAATAGGCCCAAGTGTGAGCACTTTATAAAGGGAATTAAAACAAGCCAGACGCTCGGAGCTACTCATTTTCTAATGCACACAAATGCCTCCATAGTCCATTTACACACAAAATAACGAATTAATAATTAGTGGAAAAGAAGGCCCTGAGCACTTTATTATAAGGGGCTCTGATTAGGCCTAATCAAACATCAGCTATAGGCCTAGGTTTGAGCAGAGCCATATGAAAGACCAATTTCGAGTGTAAGTTATCCTTTGACTTATTTAAGGCACATTTTTAAACTTAAGTAAAATAAAAACGTCTTGTGAAATAATTTAGATAATTCCAACGAATTTGTGCGTACCGGTAATCTGAAACAGAGACGGTCTTCTTACAAGAGCAACAGTATCTCTGTCTGAAATCACTGCCTTTGGAATTACAGTAGTGCAATCACGTCATCTACGATCGGTTGCTTCTGCCTTGCAATATTGCAGTATATAACTTCCTGGTTTGTTACTGGGGGTTGTAGTTCTTAAGTCATAGACGTTAGTTCTACTGGACTAGAATAAACTACATAGACCACCGACGTGTCTTTCTCATGCTGCCTCTCTAAACAGTTCACTGAAGTCCCACGCACACCGAAGAGATAGGTTCTAAAACAAGGTGGAAGAAGGTGAGATGGAAGTGAACTGTCGCGTTTTCTTTCACGTGCATCAACTACTCATGGTTTCCTTTTAGTTCATTAGTTCTGAACAGTGCTATAAAAGTCTGTGTCTGAAATGAGAAGCTCTGTGAATGTTGTGAAAATCTTTGCTCGCTAGCAGTCAGGCTAATGACAGAAGGCTGGACAGAAGTTTTGCCTGATTGAGAGGTGACAGTTGCTTGAATAGAGATTTAACCTTACGTCGTAGACGGAACACTTTACAGAGTTGTCGTTACAGCTTTATGAATACGGCAATCTTCTACAGCAGCGTCGTTATCACGAATTCTGTCAAAATGAGATGGGACAGTAGTAGCCCACCCCTCCCCCCTTTCCATAATCATTCCATAACGTCGACCCATTATCTAACGTCAAAGTTACTTCCTACTGTCTCTGTTAACGTTACTAGCAGCAGTGGTGGGATTGTAATGACCTGTTCTGAAATGCCGCTGAGTCGTCGCTATGTCTGTAACTACTAGAACTACTCACTCGCTTTTGCAAGGAATGGGGCTGACAGCTGTCTTGTGTCTTCCATAAGCATCGGCATGATGAGCATTGTAGAGCTCGACACTACTGTTATGGATGAAGTCAAGTGACTTGCTTGCTTAGTCATTCATGAGGTGGGCATACAGTCTGCTGCCACAGTGACATACAGGCTACAGGGTAGATAGAGCTGAGATAAGTTTTTTCTCTCTCTGTCTATAGACATGGCTCTGGCTTCAGACAAAGATGCTGTTAGTCAATTTATCAAGTAGTCAATAAGCCTGTCAACTCTACAGGTTTTGATATTAAGACGACATAAAGATTGGGGGTGTTTTGGCTACTCAGTTTTCAATATATGAGTATCTACTGAATATCAACTTCACCGTGCATTCTTCTAACAACGCTCTGTTTTGGTGTTGTTTTCCAGATTGACCGGATAGACTCATTGTATGGACCAGGGTGAGGTGGCACAATGTCTCCACCCCGCCTCACTGGCGCTCTGCGCTCCTTCTCAAATGTCTGCAAGAAAGAGGACTTCATTGATGACGAGTATGAGTTGAAGGCAAGTAGATTTAAGTTTGCATGATGGTGGCCTGGCCTCACCATATGACGGAGAGTGTTCCTGCTCTTGCTACTTTCAAGATTCAAGATTAAAGGAGTTTATTGTCATTGTCACTGAAGGAAACAAAATTGTGGATGGAGCAACAACACTGCGTAGTTTGAAGTATAGGCCTAGTAGTAGCCAAAAGTAGTAGTCAAAAGTCCTTTGGACCCCCCCAAATAAATGTGTAAAGTTTATTATAAAGTATATTAATAATACATTTATAGTAATAATATGAGTAGTAATAAATGAATTAAGTAAACCAATCAATAAATGAGATCCCAATTCAAGGTTAACCCCAGTGCGGTTGATTTAAAAAAAAAAAAAAAAAATAGGTACACAAACTTGACACTGCCACATAGTTGGGGTGAATTTCTCGAAACCAAAGTTGCTTACTACATTAGCTACTTCGTTGCTTTCAATGCATTTTCCCATTGGCAACTACCGAAGTTGCTAACAGGCTAACAACTTCCCTTTTGAGATCCCAATTCAAGGTTAACCCCAGTGCGTTGATATATATATAAAAAAGGTGCACAAACTTGACACTGCCACATACATAGCTGGATGGCTAATGACTCTGGAAAACCACTAGCCACAGTGGCAGGCCCTGGATGGTACTTATCTCTGTATATCTGTATATCTTTGCTGCCACTGTAGATAATACACTGACTCTCTTTCCCTAATGGTGGTGACTGCTATTGTAATGTCAAAAATGACAGTAAAATTTCCACTCTGGGTCTTTTTGACCCAGTCAGCAGAGCACAGCTCACAGTGCATACAATAAAATTGCATTATGTCTTGCCTGTGCAAGGGAGCATTTCAACAAACTAGATTATTGCAGGGGACAGGGCCATGCTCAGGGTACCTTAGTCATATACATAGAGGAAGATGGAGAGAGGGCTGGTTATTCAGATGCCTAAAGGTGGAGCATGAAATGATTGAATGTATGCTGCCCATTCACAAAATGTTATCTTTTTCATGAATATTTTTCACCACCGTCAATTTCTAAGTATTCATTATGACCGGGAAAGTGACATGTGTCAAACATACACAGTTGGATCTTCTCTGTGTCTGCCATTTTGAATTTCCTTTGAAAGACATCCTTTGCTGCGAAACATACTGTACTCTAGTCAGACCAGTAAATATAAGTTTATTACTCAGTATACATGAGTTCTCAGTGTTTATCAACACGATGTTATGAGGAGGAGCAAGACACCAGCAGCCAACCACGTGAGCTAATGTTTTGACCGACAGCGGTTTCCAACAATCAGAGGTTGAGTTGTGCGCAGCTAGGTTCGCGCAGTCAGGTTATAAACAAAATGTAGAACCCATATACAATCCTACATGCTGTTGTTGTAAAAGGCACCGTATAACAGTGTTTCTCAACAGGGGTGCCGGGGCACCCTGGGGTGCCGCGGAAATGTGGGTGATAAATAAATTATGTAATATAATACATATTCGTATAAATTGATAAGTTAATGCTAGTCAGTGGAATCTCTCATCTGCCATTTATGCACAATAAAGTAAATATAGGTCGCTCCAGTCAGCTGCAACTTCAAACGTAGGTCGTGTGACGTCTCCAAATGTGTTACTTTTGGTATCGGATGCGATGCCATGTTACGGCTTATTGGTTTGGGGTGCCTTGAAATTTTTCATGAACTGAAAGGGTGCCTCGCCTAAAAAAAGGTTGAGAAACACTGCCGTATAACACACCAACCGATACTTGGCTGAAAGACCTCCGTCTTCTCTCTGCCGCCACGCCACGCTCTTGTGTGTATCTGGCCTTATAGGATTCCTCACCAGAGGTGGCCAAAGTAAAAGTAGAAGTAAAAAACAAAACCTGCCATAGATTCCTTCCAACCAATATATAGACCTCCTTGCTTCCAACACAAGTGACTTCACTGAGTAACTGGTCTGCACCTGATTCCGTGCTGGTTGGATCGAATTTTTGGGTTTTCTTTTTAGGTTTTTAAGTGCCTTTAGTTACAACATCTGGCCTCCTCATAAGGTACAATGGAATAAGCTTAACTGGTGTAACTGTCATGTAATATCATGTGCTAGTGTTGTACTTATAGTGTAGTAGTGTTGTACCATAAATGTACTACTATCAAGTAACATTAGTTTTTTTAGTTAGCACTTTCGAATGTACATTCATGTTTTCTTTTTAGAATTGCCTAGTAATTGCCATCCCCTAAAAGGGAACTGTGGTGTAGCGCGCTAAGCCCCCCACATTTGGGCAGACATTGCCCATGGGGACCCCGGTTCGAGTCCGGCTGGTGTAATTTCCCAGCCCTACCCCATCTCTCTCTCACAACCATTTCCTGTCTCCTCTCATACTGTCCTGTCATAATAAAGGCCAAAAAGCCCCGAAAAATACATTAACAAAAAAAATGTAGGGCCTAAATCCATGCGTACAGAGAGCCTGAATCTGTAGTTCTGAGAGGGAGTTGGGCTTTTTACCAGACCACCGGCTAATCAGCGATCAGGGGAGGGACGAGGGAGGGAGGCGCTTAGGGATGCACAATACCACTTTTATTGAAAACAGATACAAGTACGAGTACATTCATCTCTGTTTACCAAGTACAGATACCAGTACTTTCACCCTCAACATACGATGAAAATAATATGCACAGCCTTGTTTTTTCCACCTGTGATAATTTGTTTTATTGTCCATTTCCATGTAGATTTCAATGTTGAATTTATGAGGCTGTGCTTTTTTCCCCCATGCTGCTTTCAAGTCAACAGAGCGTGACGAGATGTTGCGTTGTTTTGTGTATAGCAGTAACGGTGTCTGGTACCGGCAAGTGTTTGACAGGTACAAGTATCAGTACAGTATAATGAGCAAGCATCGGGGTTTATACCGATACCAGTATCACTCTTGGTGCATCCCTAGAGGCACTCATTTAGAACATCAACAGAGTACACCCCTCCCACCAGCAATCGTTTTTCAATGTCATTAAACAAATGTTTGCGATTGGATAAAATAGAACACATTTTAAAAAAAAAAAAAAAAAAAAATCACCCCTCCCTCCACTAAATGCTTCTCAGGTCAGGTATTCCGGACTCTCTGTACAAATGAAATTAGTATGAGAGGATGGGAAAACCAGGCTGTAATGAATCTTTTTTCCCTTATTCTGCCCCCTGCAGGCCAAACGTCAGAAGCGCCAGGAGCGCTTTGCCCAGGAGGGCCTGACCTGGCAGAAGCTGACGCAGTTCTTCACGCAGCACCTGGCCAAGCAGGAGCAGCAGGCTGCCCAACAGGAGCTCAAAGCTCTCCTACACGCCGCCAAGCAGATCGGTAATCAATTCGTCCGGCCTTAATGCTAGCTGACAAGTGGGGGCTAATCAACTCGCATCTGTTAGCAAACGAGCGGGATGGGCCAGCCGTGCTAATTAGTTAGGCTAACTCTGCTGAGCTGTTTCCTTTTACACAGACAGAGGTAGAGGCGGAGATAGAGCAGAGTGCACTTTTACTGCCAGCCCAGTCCAGTTAGTTAAAATATCGCTCAGCAGTGAAACGGCTGTGAAACTGCTGTGAAACTGCCTTGTCAAGACTGTTGGGTCGCATATTAATGAAGTTCTTTATGTGTGAATGTGAATCAGTGTCTAATCTGAAATCTTCACCAGTTACTACATAGCGAAGAAAATGGAAGAACTGGCCTCCCACAGCATGTACTGCAGTCTGTAGGGGTCGCTTGCGCTCCTCGGCAGCCTATGTGTTTTTAGGCTTTATGCCCCAACCACTCATGTTGCTATTAATATATAGGGGCATGTTTTGTGTCCATTAGGGCCTATTTCATATGCTCGCTGTATGTATTTTTCTGTTCATTTAGAAGGCAGAATGTGTATTTTATTTTGCCATTATGAAACGGTAAGTGGCAGTAGCCTCCAGTCTGGTCACCGCGGTGGTCCAACCTCTGCAGTCATTACCAGCTGTGAGTCATGCGTATGTGATTTGAGGGGTGTGTGTGTGTGTGTGTGTACTTTTGTGTCTGTGCGCATGTGTGCGTTTGTGTGTGTGGTTGCACAATCAAGTATGATTGTGTTTATATATATATGTGTGTGTGGGTGGGGAGATTGTTCTTTGGAATCACCTAAGTGCCAATGTGTAGGATGGGACCAAAATAAACATGTCAAATCACAAAGTGCCGCCGTGGTAACTGTCTAGCTTGGCAATGCCATTTAGCTGTTCTGACGCACACACACACACACACACACACACACACACACACACACACACACACACACACACACACACACACACACACACACACACACACACACACACACACACACACACACACACACACACACACAGCTTTTCCTCTTTCTCTTTCTTTCTGTCTCTCTTTCTTTCTTTCCTTTCTCTTTCTCTTTCTCTTTCTCTTTCTCTTTCTCTTTCTCTTTCTCTTCCTCTCTCCCTCTCTCTCTCCCTCTCTCTCTCTGACTCACAAGCTTACACAGACTTATGGTATTACTTTTTAGCTCCCCATCTCTTGCTATCTTACACACACTCACACATACACAGAGTTTGCTATAGCAGGAACGCACACTGAGGCCTCTCCCTCCTGCTACACCAGTGGTGTAGTCTACTTTTTTATGGTGGGTATACTGTATATTTGAGCATTTTTTGAAGTGGGTATACTGTATACATTTGTGCTATTCAAAACAATGGATCAATCAATTTTAAGTGGGTATACTGAAATCCCTGAAATTTAGAAGTGGGTATACTCCGTATACCCGCGTTCTACGTAGACTACACCACTGTGCGCACACACACACACACACACACACACACACACACACACACACACACACACACACACACACACACACACACAGAGACACACACAGACACACACAGACACACACAGACACACACAGACACACACAGACACAGCGTGTGCGTTGCTGCTCTAACAGGGCTACCTACTCCTGCTACCCCTCACTGCCACAGCGCTATTCCAAGCCTCAGGGTGGGTGGCTGTATCTAGGGATGTTGGAAGATTGGGGTGCATGTGTGTTTGTGTAAAGCGTATTTATGTATCGAAGGCAAAGGTGTGTGCGCGTGTGTGTGTGTGTGTGTGTGTGTGTGTGTGTGTGCGTGTGTGTGTGTGTGTGTGTGTGTGTGTGTGTGTGTGTGTGTGTGTGTGTGTGTGTGTGTGTGTATGTGTATGTGTGTGTGTGTGTGTGTGTGTGTGTGTGTGTGTAGGGAAGCTGACGGGGGGGACAAAGGGGTCGCTTTTCCCATGCCCAGGGAGACAGTCTGTCAGCCTCTCAAACAGGGGCCCAGAATGGGGTCCTCGATAAATTGTTTGTACTGGATTCAGGGCCCTTTCAGATGACTTTGTTCTGGGCCCAGAAAAAGCTGACAATGGCCCTGTATGCGTGCGTCTGTGTAGCAGTCTGTGTTTTTGTGCGAGGGTGGGATGGACCAAGGGGGGGCATGTGGGCATGGGAAAAACAGCGGGACAGGGATTGGAACCTGGCAGGGTCTCTGCACGCGTACGCCTAATCCTGATGCATCTTGGGAGAATATTGGAGATGCCCGCAGGCACCCCATGCAGAGCAGAAAGAGAGAGAGACAGATATAGATAGAGAAAGAGATGAGAGAGAGAGAGAGAGAGAGAGAGAGAGAGAGAGAGAGAGAGAGAGAGAGAGAGAGAGAGAGAGAGAGAGAGAGAGAGAGAGAGAGAGAGAGAGAGAGACAGATATAGATAGAGAAAGAGATGAGAAGGGAGACAGAAGGAGGACAGGAGTGAGGGGAAATAATAGATGGTGTGAATAGGAGGGGAGGAGAAGAGGAGAGGGGAAGAGTGAAGAATTAGGAGAGGGGAGGACAGGCGAGGTACGTCGTGAGGGGATGGATGGTGTGAATAGGAGAGAAGGACCAGAAGAGGAGAGGGGAAGAGTAAAGAAGAAGGAGGAGAGGGGAGGAGAATCACGAGGGAAGGAGTGAACAGGAGAGAATGAGCAGAGAGGAACAGTGAGGAAGAGAGGAATCGTGAAAGAGGAGAGGAGAGGAGAGGAGAGGAGAGGGGAGGAGAGGCACAAGGGAAGCAGTGAATGCAAAGAATAGATGGGGTAAACAGGAGAAAAGGAGGGAAGAAAAAGTGATGGAAGGAATGGGAAAGGAAACTGAGAGGCTGACGGTAGGGACACATACACGCGAATTCGCGAACTTTGCCATTCATTCCTATGAGAGAGGCGAAGGCAAGCGATGGCAAGCGACAGCAAGCGAACAGGGGCGAAGCGAAGCGAAATTATTAAAGAAAGTTTAATGTTATGCAAATGAGGAGCGAATTCGCCTGCCACGGCCCAATCAAATCAACAACATAACTGTTCCATTCCATTTGATTCGCCGCGACGACCTGATGACGGTTGAATTTCGCCTCTCTTCGCTTCGCCTTGCTTCGCCTCCTATGTGTCCCTACCGTGAGAAGGTGAGAAGGAGAACAGGACAGCATTGAGGGAGGGAAGGAGGGAGGGAGGGAGGAAGGAAAGAAAAGAGAAGAGAAAGGACAGGAGAGAGCAATGGATGAATGGAGAGATGGATGGAGGGAGGACAAAAGGCATTTGAGGGTTTTATTTATTTATTATATATCTGTTTACTTTTTCATTTTCTCGCTGGCGTTCTTGTAGGCAAGATGCTGCTCAGGACGAGAAGGAGCCCCGGTAGTGTCATGCAGAGATGAGATGTGGGCTGTGTGTGTGCACACATCTCATTGTCTGTGTGTGTGTGTGTGTGTGTGTGTGTGTGTGTGTGTGTGTCTGTGTGTGTGTGTGTGTGTGTGTGTGTCTGTGTGTCTGTGTGTCTGTGTGTCTGTGTGTCTGTGTGTCTGTGTGTGCGCACACCAGTAAAATGAGAATCACTGTGTGCATGCGTGTGTGTGTATGCCTAGCAGTAGAATACATGCACAAGAAGAAGACGAATACAAATACGTTTTTTTTCTACATTTTTTGGGGGTTCGATTAAGGAATTGCAATAGAGTACTTTGATAAAACAAGATGCACATTTGTTTGTGTCATGTCGACCCAATCATTCCTCCTCTCTGATTCTATTTGCCCTTCTCTATTGCTTCCACAGAGGCACAACAGACAGAGAAACAAAAGAAGCTCATATATTATGCAGTCATAAGATTGTCCTGACATAAACCCCACAGTGTTTGAAGCACCCCCAGTTCAGATTTGTTCAGTGAAGGGAAAGAAATTGTGCTGTAAAGTAGTGCTTTGTTTGTAGCTGTATCTCCCTTACACACATTCACATATGCGGCACGCACGCACGCACGCACGCACGCACCTCGCTTTCAGGTGGCAATGATGATCCATTCTCCGTGGTGTTGGATGTTGGAGCGAGGATGCAGATAGCGAGGGTGTATTTATGCATCTGTGTATGTGTGTGTGTTGGTGTGTGTATTTGCTTGTGACTGTGTCTCTTCGTGTGCGATTTTGGCGGACACCACAGGCCCAGATGCATCAGAAGAAATTGCCTGCAGCCTTTTTGTTTGTTATTTTAAACAGGAAGACAAGTGTTTTTCGTCCTGGGAGTCATTTGGATGGGGCTCAGCATTTTGTGGTAGTGGGGTGGTTTTTTTTATTTTATTTTGTTTTTCGTTGAGGGAATGGGATGGTGTTGGGGTTGTTGAGGTATTTGGGTATTTCAGTGTTTGTTGGGAAAGTGCCCCCCCCCCTCCATCAGTATGTTAGTCTTCTCTCTCTCTCTCTCTCTCTCTCTCTCTCTCTCTCTCTCTCTCTCTCTCTCTCTCTCTCTCTCTCTCTCTCTCTCTCTCTCTCTGTGTGTGTGGTTACTGTCAATATCTTACTGTATATCCTTAGTTTAACTGCACATTGGAGACTGGTCAAACGCAATTTCAAACTTCTGTGTTAACCCTGTTACATTGATTTTTGACAATGAAGTAACCCTTGACTTGACTTGACTTAACCATAAATGTACTTGTTCTTTTACTTTTACTCTGATGTTTGGTGGTGATCGGGGTATAGTGTGGCCAAGGGTGACATATAGTGTTCAATCTACCGTTTCTTCCTTTAATGACTTGTTTACCTGTTACAAAAATGCCTCACCAAACTGTGTTTGGAAATGCTTAAAAAAATCTTCCTCCATTGTTCTCTGTATGCCTCTTTCCATCCCTCCTTCCGTTTGTTCCTCCACCCTCTCTCGCCGCACCATATTTCTCTTTCTCCCGCTGCTTTTCTTTCTCTCATTTTGTTATATCCATCTTTTCCCTCGGTGGGCTGTTTCAGGCCTGCAACAGAATGCAGTGAAAAAACAACTGCTAAAAGCCTTCCTTAAATGCCCGGAAATGAGCAGCTACAGTGTGACACAGGCAGGCATGCAGAGGCAGAGAGATAGGAGAGGAGAGGAGAGGAGGAGATGGGAGGGAAGGAAGAGAGAAAAAGAGAGTGAGCATAAGGGCAAGCAAGTGCTGGATAAGTAGGAGAGAGACAGAGAGAGAGAGGGGGGAGAGGAGGGAAGAGGAGAGAGAAAAAAGAGAGGACAAGCAAGCAAAAGATGGAGGGAATAAATAGGAGATAGAGGGGGGTGGGGGGGAGTGATGCTTTCAGACCATTTTAATTGGTTTAAAGCCTTTTCATCTCGTCGTGTTCCGCTAAGCTCTCCACCACTCGGCTGTCCCTCTCTGACATTCTCTCACTCTAATTGGACAATTAGTCCTGATTCGCATTATTAAAGTGTAGTCTAGTTTGAGTGGCCTCCAACCCGCATGAGCACCAAAAGAAATAAAAAGAAATGAAATAAATCAAATAAAACTTGATGGCACGAGTCTAAGGCCCCCACTGCTACCTTTTAAACCCCTGGCCAGTTGACGGTCTCTGCTACTCTCACCTACATTGAGCACACGCAGTTAAGAGTCTTCACATATCTCCTTTAGACCACACAGGCTATCGAGGCTATTGTGGACGTGTGCGCATGTGTGCATGTGAGTGTGCATGTGTGTGTGTTTTACAAGACCGTAGTAAGATCTGTGGTGTGTGTTAAGGTGTTGTAGTTGGTCCAGACCTTAACCTCCCTTACATTGAACACATTACAGTCACTCTGGATCTGAAGCTTGTTTGTAGGTGTCTGTGACATGCTGTAATATCTTTTGCGTTTGTGTGTGTGTGTGTGTGTGTGTGTGTGTGTGTGTGTGTGTGTGTGTGTGTGTGTGTGTGTGTGTGTGTGTGTGTGTGTGTGTGTGTGTGTGTGTGTGTGTGTGTGTGTGTGTGTGTTGCAGTGGGTCCAGACCATGGGCAGGACACCATCGAGAGCGCGGCGGTCTTCCTGTTTGAGACACTGCTGTGCCGCGAGCACCTGGGCACGGAGGAGACGCGCGCCGTGCGCCAGATGTTCGGCCCGTTCCCCGCCACCGCCGCCGAGGCCTCCCTGGCCGCCGTCACGCGCCTCACCGCCACCGCCGGCGAAACGCAGACCGAGGCCTTTGTACGCACCCAGAGTGCCAGCCGGAACGGCGGAGGCGCTGTAACGTTGGGACGCAGTTCCGGCTCCAGCGCCACAGCGTTCGGACGCAACATCGCCTTCTCTCACGAAGGCTACACGCTGGACTGTCACGAGCCCCCGCCGTGGCTGGCCGGTACAGATGACGAGGAGGTGCAGGGGGGGCTGGGAGGGTTCGAGGGGTTCCTCAACAACCACGTGGCCGGAGCCCGAGCCGGGGCTGCCTCCTCCTCCGCTGGAGCCCAGGCTGGGGCGGGGAGCAGAGGAGCGGCGGTGGGAGACGCGGGGGCCTGTGTACTCAGGGAGGAGGTGGAGAAGTACCAGAACGCGGGGAACATGGTGAGCTCCAGCCCCGAGGAGCTGTGCACCTCCCTCTTCGAGATGTTGGCCTCCACCAGGAGCGACGAGGAACTGCAGAACGAGGTGAGGTTCATTTGGCTGCACTGGTATTGGCCCTTTTAACATCACTCACCTCAGATACCTTCAGTTCAATGGAAACTGTTAGTCGTTTTTCGAAAAATGGAACGTGTCTGATGTCATGGTAAAAAAGGCTGATTATGCTGCGGTTTATATTATGGTGCTGTCTTATGCTCATTCTCGCATTGTGGCATCCAGAAACGACAACAAATTGCAAATCTAAGCTACTAAGAGAAAAATCCTACTGTAGATGCGCTAGCATTAGCAACAACAAAAACACAAGCACATAGCTTGGGAAATGACGAGACAGTTCTCTTTCTTGCCACTCACTCACTCACTCACTCACTTGAGGAATGAATGGTTGGTACATCCATGAAGCTGGTGCCAGTCAGATGATCTGGATCTTGAAGTACTGTTAAGGTTCCAGTCTAGTTTCCTCCTGAAGGGCACATGTGCAACCAGCTGGCAGAATTCAAGAGATTCAAACACCTCAACTGCCCAGCTCCCCAATTCTCCGTTCCAATGCCTTCACTAGGGAAAAGCACCACAGCAAAAAGACGTTGAGATGTGGAGGCAATCTGTAAAGAATAGCGCATAGGTCATTTATTTGTGTTCAGCTTTTTAATTGGGATTCACATACTTTTTATGCTTTATCCAGACAGCCAAGGGGGGTGTGCATTTTAGTGCTGTATTGTACCATAGTCTGACTCATGCGTTATAGATGGGGTGTCTTCCCAGCGAGTGTAAAAAATCAAATATTGTTAATTTGCTGAAATGGAAGCGGAGGAGGCTTAACCCCGGAGGTGCCAGGGTTCATCGCTTTTTGTCAGCAGAGCAGACTTAGACGATGGTTCGGGCTGCAGACACAGCGGAAATAATGTGAAGTATTAAAACAGTTTGGCTTCGGAGGCCATCTTTGTGTCATAAAAGCCTTCTTTTTTACGTAACAAAAAAGTTTGCCTGGGCTGAGCAAGGCCGTTTCCTTTTTTATTGTGCTCATGTGATTGAAACGTCGGCTACATTGTCATTGCCTAAATGGTGACACTTTTGTATTCTTCCGTTCTTAGTCCACCAGGAAGCGAATGATTGGACTTTGCCAACTGTGACATGAATGATGCAACTCTCATCTAATGAGGACTGGTACCACAATTTCCATTTGTTTAACTTACCACAAAGTCAACTACACGGTGTGAGTCATATTTTCTCTGTGCCATATGAACGATAAATGGACTGCATTTATATACAGTGCTGTAGCGCTTTCGAGCACTCAAAGAGCTTTACATTTATGCCTCACATTCACCCATTCACTCTCACTTTCATACACTGGTTGCCGTGGCTTCTACGCAGGGTACCACCCTGCCACCAGGAGCCTTTTGGGGTTCAATGTCTTGCTCAAGGACAGATCGAGGAAAGTCAGACAGAGCGGGGTGGGCCTGAACCTGCAACTTTCTAGTTGCTGAACAGGCTCCTCTACCAACTGAGTCACCACCGCCTTAAAGACCAGGTTTGCTGTCAGGCCAACCAGAAGGGTGCTGATGCCTGAACCAAAGAGCTTACCTGCGAACAACCCGCGTTCACCTCAGTTTGTGTACGTTACTGCATGTGACCATGTGTCAACTGGATGAACCTTCTGATGTGCTCCTTCTGACGAAGACCCAAGTATTTTTGGTTTGCATTGGGAACCAACTTTCCGGTTCCCAAACAGTCTGATCAGTCAGTTTGAGGTTCAGTGCGATTACAAACACCGGGAATGGCCACTTGCATCTTTTGCATTTTTGCACATTGGACTGGGCTCTTGAATCTCCATGACTCTCATTCTTTATCCTGTTATTTCTCATTTGCTTTTATTTTGTATGTTACTCCCAGTCTATATATGAAATGGTTGGGGACCTTATGTGACTTATGTGGCTGTGTTGACCTGCGTCCTTGAATTTATGTTGTTTTTTATTATTTGGTGTCTGCTCTGTGTGTGTTTAAATACTACAACTGAATTTTCTCCTTGGCGACAAATGAACTTGCATTTGAATTGGTTGTCTGGGTGTCTGCGAGAAATCACTGTGGACATTGGGACCGACCTCCTACAGGGTGCCCCTAGACGGCCATGAGGGATGAATGCAGCTTGAGGGGATGTGGAGTTGGGAAGATGGATGAGGACTAGGTATGGTACGGTTTGCGTAGCAAACCGAAACCGTACGGTTTGCATGTCACGGAACGGGGTAGTGCGCAACCGCACGGTGCCCACGGTTTCAAAAAAAAAAAAAAAAAGCCACCTGCGGACGACGCAATTAAAATCCTACTACTTTTACAAGCATACAACACAAAGACTACGTAGGATATTGAGTGTTGAAAGACTGATTTTTATCAGCCAACTGAAAGGCATAATGTAACAGCATGCACCAGCTGACTAGGCTACAGTAGCCTACGCAACTGCAGGTCGGTCAGCAGCGTCTCCCTTTCCCCCCTCTCTCTCCACGTTAACGCAAGCGACTGCCCCCAGCCTTTATTCTGACCAATTTCAATTAAATGATCATGAATTTACAAAAAATGACAGATTAGCAGAACAAAGTAGACTATGACTTACGTTACAGTAGCCTAGTGTAGGCGATATCCACGTGACATTGAATGGGGATTCCAGACGGCAAAATGCGAGATAATTGAACATGTCCACCCAAGGAGGTCTACATAAGTCCACCAGATTCACTGCGCTGTCCTTAACTGGAATCAACTGTATTCCTGATATGTAGCCAGTTAAACTCTGATGGAATGAAGGGAACTTTGTGCTGTTGCCTAGTTAACATTGATTTTTAACACTATAACCAAAATAAAATTTGACTGTTTTAACAGTCTCAGCTTCACAGGAGTTTTTTGAAACATTCTTGTGTATTGTATACACTTCTAAAAAAAACGATCTTTTTAAATTATTTGTTACCTTAACTTTTACATTTTAACATAACTTAACCCTCTCACTTGTTCACTTAAAATTGAATTTGACTTCTGATTTTACTTCTATGCTTCTCACGGCCGGCAGTTTCATGATAGGAAGCAGCTGATTCATCCTAAGCGCAAAACTCGCAGAAAGCGGTATCAAAATAAAAGTCCAATTCGTTCTCAATGTGTCATTCACCAAAATAGAATACTGCACTGACCTAATGGTCCCATTGCCTAGGAGTGTAGCTGTTTTATTTTTACACGTCAAATGTGTTATAGTATGTACTTTCAGTAACTTACAAGTTAAATGAAGTCAAATTCAACATGATAAGCTTACATTTTCATTCTAATTTTTATATTATACATTTTCAGTGCATAATAAATTTTATTTATTAAAAAAAAAAAAAAAAAAAAAACAGAACCGCACAAAACCGAAAACCGTGACCTTGAAACCGTGGCATGGACCGAATCGTGTCTTTTGTGAACCGTACCACCCCTAATGAGGACTAGACCAGGCAGGAATTCTTGTTAATGACATTTTGTGAGCTAATTACTTCCACTCACTTCCAGAAGTGTCTCAGAACTTACTAATGCTGCAGCAGGGCCAATGGGTCCACCTGTCTGTCTCTGTGCCTTTCTTTCTTTCTTTCTTTCTTTCTTTCTTTCTTTCTTTCTTTCTTTCTTTCTTTCTTTCTTTCTTGCTTTCTTTTCTTTCTTTCTTCTCTCTCTCTCTCTCTCTCTCTCTCTCTCTCTCTCTCTCTCTCTCTCTCTCTCTCTCTCTCTCTCTCTCTCTCTCACCACCTTACACCCTTGCACTGTCTGTGTGTGAGAGCAGAGAGACCTTTCTGGTGGTCTCTGGGGTGTGGTGTGATCTGACAGTGTGTGGGCCTTTGTCAGGTATGTGTGTGTGTGTACGTGCGCCCATGCGTGCGTGCGTCCATGCGTGCGTGCGTCCATACGTGCGTGCGTGCGTGCACTCGCATGCATGAAGACTCTGGCCTTTAGTGCTGTATGGAGTGTAGGTAGCCTATGTGTGTGGTTTTTTTTAATTTTTTTTTACTAAAGGCCAAGCGCAATGTGTGAAGAAGCCTTGAGGTGTGTGCAGTTCAAAGGGCAGACATACAGCCTGTACTGTAGAGCAGGCAGCAGCAGTTCCCTGGAATGAGCATACTGCACTGCACTGTACAGTACAGTACTGGACAGCAGAGCCAATACACTCACGCCTCAACGGCCCAGTGAAAGTGCTGGGCTGCCGTGCTGCCAGAGCATTGCTATAGTTAATTGACCTTTTAGCACCTGTAACTGGCACACAGTAGGGTTTTTTCCCCTCAGCATATTTCACTTCTGTTCCAAGTACAGTAGACTCATCGCCGGGGCACTTTCAAGCCTTTATGTAGCCTCTATTGTGAGATGAATCATTTGGAAAGCCTCGATCATGTCAACAATGCTGAACATACAGTAAATGAATACTGGGGAATCAGAGACAGTCCTGTTGGGTAAGACTTGCATGCAATCAAAAGCAAAGCAAGACAGTTTAAACAGAGAGGTGAGTTTGGATGATGGGGTGGCAGGACACTTCAGATGTACTACACTTCAAATTGTGTATGTGTGTGTGGGATTGAGATAAGTGATACGGTGAAGCCCATGTGGTGGGGTGGTGGGACACTTAACAAAGTGTGTGTCTGTGTGTGAGTGTGACATGAGCAAGTGAGGATCTTCTGCCATTTACCTCGGTCTTGCCTGCTTCCTCTGTTCCATTCTGCTGAGACGACCTAGCTCATCTCAAAAAAGGAATAGGCTGCACTAAAAGAGACTGCTGTGGGCAGGCAAAGGGGGGATTATTCGCACGATAAGCAGCACCGAATGGACCCGTCTTTCAATAGAGCAGCAGAATGTGGCTGAACCGAACCTGTCGCTCTGTCAGGGATACTACAGTACGCTGCCAGAGCTGTGTAACAGGCGGGCCCATTCATTTTGGCCTGTCAGCTGAGGAGTGGAGTGGAGTGGAGGAGTGGAGGAGCGAATGACTAAGTGAGCGCTGAATGGAGGTCTGACAGAATGGATAAAGATGAATATAAAACGCATACACACAGTCGAGAAGAAGGACTGTGAATGCCGCTTTTCAGCTGTTGAAGGTACAGATTAAGATGTGAAGGCTTCAAGTACGTATTTGGCTTTAGTTATATGGAGGACGGAGACATTTATTGCAGCATTATGTGGATCACACAGATGAACATCTGATGGGCAAGCACTGTGTGTCGTGCATATCGTGATATACTCAGTGTGTTACATTGTAGCGTTTAATGCAGAATAAGTGCAGTCTAGTCTATGGCTCATAGCCTGTATTAGGCCATGTTTACATCTATGTTTGTAAATGTAAACACAACCATTTGGGTCTTTTGGGCCTCCGTAAATGGAGTTCTTGATCCTTAAAACCGGTATTTTTACAACCAGAGTTTTCTAAAACACCTGTTTCAGTGGTGATCTACATTCTGTCTAAACGGGATAAAAATATGTAATTGGGTAAAACAATACGATTCTAAAAATATTTCCTATTTTTATAAAATATGAAATATACATTTCCTCTTATCTTAAACTTGTAGTCAAGGCCGCATAAACCCAGACTCTTCCAAGACCAGTGAGTACTATCAAGACTGAGACCCAGACAGCTAAAGTCGAGACCAAGACATCAAGTTATCGCCAAGACCTCAAGACGTCAAGCTCTAGTCTGTGCTGTGTTGCACAGACAAAAATAATTTGCTCTCCAGCCAAAATGTGCGACCCTACTCTGGACTCGAGCCACATTTCTGCACAGCAGGCCATTGGTGACTGGCTGCTTCGCTAGTCTGGCTGATTGCCAAGCCTATGTCTCTGACCATTAGTTGTCCAGCTTGCCGAACTCTTTTTCATTACAGCAGTGTCTAAACCAAGACAACCAGTCACCCCTAGCATAGTGCGAGAATGTTGCATGATGCACATGCATAAATTAGGTCAGTGGTGCGCAAACTGTGGTACGCGTACCACTGGTGGTACTTGAGACATCTCTGGTGGTACTTAGAATAATTAATTTTTTGTGCATTGATTTGAAGGCTGATCAAGTTGTTGCAGTTGAAAATGTGTCTTTTGGTCTCACATTTTGTAATATTGACTGTATTAATCTGAAAACATAATGCAAAACAATACTAGGCAAGCAAGAAATTTAAAAACAAACTGCACTGAATGTGACCGTAGCTGTTTATGCCATTATGAACCTCTCCTGTATTGACTGGTAAAAGTGAATATGGAAGGCCTTTATTGCAAATATTCTAATGGTGGTTGTCAAGGTGGTACTCGGAGAGCTCAATATTTTCTCCGGTGGTACTTCACACAAAAAGTTTGAGAACCACTGAACTAGGTTGTTGGATGCGCACCTCTAGTTTCACTGATGTAATCTACAATAATTCTACTAATAAGCTCCGGTGATGTGCTTTCTTTGCTCTCTGTTTCCCCTGTGTCAGTGTAATATACTGTACATGTTAAGTGCATCAGGCGTGCGTGTGTGTGTTTGCGCTACACCTGTGGTTGGTGGTGTTTGCGTATACATGTGTGTACTGTTACCTTACTGTATCATTGACTGTTTCGCTATATCTGTGATCAGGTGGGTGTTTGTGTGTGTGTGTGGTTGCGGGCTTGTGCGTGTGTGTGTGTGCGTGTGCTTGTGTGTCATGCTACCCCTGTCGGCAGACACAGGCCATAAGGACGGGAACGCATGCAGGCGAAACGAGCGAAGGGAAGAGAGGTGAAATTCAGTGCTCCAATCTGACAGCTCAACGGTCATCAGGTCCTCGCGGCGAAACAAATAGAATGGAACATTGATTTGATTGGTCACCACAGGTGAAATTCGCTCCTCATTTGCATGATAGTAAACTTGGTTGAATATTTTCGCTCCGCTTCCCTCCTGTTTGCTTGCCTTCACTTCCCTCGTAGGAGTGAATGGCGAAGTTCGCTTGGCTTGGCCAAATTTGTGTGAATGTGTCACTGGCGTAAAGGGCCGTACACACACATCGCTGCTATTTACCAGCTTCTCGCTTGCTCACCTACTCGCCTCTCTTTCATGGAACGTTCGCTGAAAGTTCCCGCGGCTTTAACTGCCAATGAACAGGCAAGAAGCACCGAACTCTGCCTTCCAATTGGTTACTCGCTTACTCGCCTCGCTCGAAGATAAAATATTTTCAACTCGGGATCCGCCCACATTGCATCGCTTGTACAGTACTCGCCTACTCGCCTGCTAGTCTCGCCGCTGGAACACATTGACATTCTATTGAGTTCATTTGCGGAGCGAGTAACTAGCAGCGACGTGTGTGTACGGCCCTTTAGGATAGGAGTCTGGCTCCCACTCTCAGGCCTGGGCCTCAGTGGCATCACCTGAGCTCCACTTTCATCAACCTACGATATGTCAGCTTAAGACGCATGGTAGTGGGAGCTTATGAGGAGTGTGTGTGTGTGTGTGTTTGTGCTATGTCTCTGCAATCAGCTGTTTCTCTGTGTGTGTGTGTGTGTGCGTGTGTGTGTGCTTGTGCGTGTGCGTGTGCGTGTGTGTGTGTGTGTGTGTGTGTGCGCGTGTGTGTGCGTGCGCGTGAACGTTGGTGTATGCACAGCAAGCTATCCCAGCTCTCAATCTCACACTTTGGTCTGGGCCCCAGACAGGGGGTGAGGGGTAGCCGCATCACCTGAGCTCCATTTTAAATAAGTGATGGACAGCTTTCCACAGAGCTCCGCAGCACTCCGACCAGGCTGATTTGGTTACTTCCCGCAGGTGGGTTGATATTGCGGAGGTGATGAGGGGAGATGTCTGAGGCTCTGTGGAAGGACGGTTTTCAAAAAGTAGAGATGGGTGGTTGTAGTTTTAGTAGGAGGGTAAGGAAGAGGTGATGAGGGGAGCTGCAAGACTGACTGTGTGGAAGGAAAGCTTGCTAAAAAGAGTTGGGTCGGGGTTGTGCATTGAAGCAACGATTGGTGCAGGGGGGGAGGTGCAGATAAGAAGATGGGTGGCTGTGGTGGAACTTTGAGGGAGGAATGGGAGGAGGTGGAAGGGAAGAGGGGGTGAGGTGAGGTGTCAGACTGTGGGGAAGGAGGGCAGACAAGGGGCAGTTGAGTATGTGAGGTTGTAAGTTGAGTGTAGAATGTAAAAGGAGCAGTCCACATGAGGAGGAGGTGGAAGGTTGAGATTTTTGGGTGTGATAATCCACTAAAAAGAAAAAAAAAACAAATTTAATCCACACAATATTGGCATTATCTGTGGTGTGACGTGCTACTAGTAAAACATCATTGACCCACCTACAGGTGGAGATGGTGAGGGCAGGTTTTGAGTTGTGGTGAAGAGGTGGTGAAAAGGACAGCTGAAGTATAGTACTAGGTGGTTATTGAGATGAGGAGGAGGTAAGACGAGGAGATGATGTTGAATGTGTGGAGCTCTAGGGACCAAAGCTTGAGCTGGCACACCTGTCTTCTTCATGTCATTCAAGCACTCCTCCTTCACACCCTCTCCCGTTACACAGCAGCACAGGCGAGCCCTGATGAGCCGCCCACTGATGACTTACCTGAACTTTAAACTAAGTGAGACCGGATTAGTGTAGGCTCACTGTGGAGGTGTGGAAAACCACGACCGCATGCGTCCGTCAAAGCATCACCAAGTGGGTTTCGTCTTCCGTCGCCCCAGAGGACGTTGAAAGCGGAATTTGCTCTCATTTGAGCTACAAGACAAACAACCCGCTCCTCCCAACTTACTTAAATGGCTGCAGCCCAAGAATGGCTTCAAAGTGGATTCAGAAGTAACATCCTAAGCACCCTGTTCAATGTTGGATGAACCTCCGGAATTGCTTTGGAAGCATTAGCTTTAAGTTGGAAACACAACCTGGTGTTAGTTTAAGACTGTCTTAGGCATGTGTTGGAACTAAGTGTGCGTGAGAGTGTTGTGTTGTGGAGAAGTTGTGTGGTTGTGAGAGTGTACAAACCCCAACTCCGATGAAGTTGGGACGTTTGGTAAACAGTGAATAAAATCAAAATGCTATCATTTTCAAAACATTCAATCTATTCATTAGATGGAGAATAGTGAAAAGACAACATATTAAGTGTTAAAACCGAGAAAAAATATTGTTTTGGGGGACATATGTACTCATTTCTAATTTGATAAATCCAACACGTCTCAAAAGAGTTGGGACGGGGACAATAAATGGCAGCAAATGTCGAGGAAGACTAAAAACAAAACAAAAGACAACACTTAACAGTTAAATACATTAACCGATGAGATGATTTTATATAAAAAAACAGTGTTAATTCCTATCTTGGACATGATTTCACCAGCTTAAATGGTGGGTGTATTCCTTGTCATGTTTTGCAATGTTTTCCTTTCTGTAGTGCTTACAGTGTGACAGGTCTTGACCAAAAACCCACCATTTTATCACCTGCTGGTCCTTATGATGGAGCCAAACTGTTAAAACATAGTAGAGAATGCAATTTGACCTTACTATTAGGGGTGTGCAAAATAATCGTCATATCGATGCATCGCGATTCTTACTCTCACGATACAATGCATCGATTCATGACAAGGTATCGTGATACTTATTTTCTCAATATACTGCATGGATTCATGACAATTGATTATTTGATAACAATAAAATTCGATTTGCCACGGGTTATTTTGTTCAGTAGAGAATAGGTCATATTTCTGTTGTGATGTAAGCTCTCTCCCAGATGATAGAATGCTTAAATAGAATGAACTGACTTAAGAAAGCTACACAGCAACTGACAAATAAGCTGTATTTTACACATTTACTGAAGTAAATATCGCAATGCATCACAGTAGTACATGAATCGCAATGCATCGTGACAGAATCGCATCGTGGCATGTGTATCGTGATGCGCATCGAATCGTGAACCCTTTGCCAATACCCACCCCTACTTACTATGTGGCAGTAATCGAAGATCTCCCTTCAAAATATAATGCATGAGTGGCTTTTCATGCTGTTTAAAACCCATTTATACCATTCAACACTGTATTTAACTCTACATATGAGTGAGAACAGCTTAACCAATGCACTACTGCACCCGCATGCCATCATGGAGACTGACTTTTGAAGCTAGCACTAACACAAGTTGGATGGTCCATTTTCACTGTAGCACAGGATGTGCAATGCTCTATTATTGTCAAAAAGAATGGACTTCTACAACTTCTGCTGACTTCTGTAAGCAAAGGACAGTTTCCCATGTCTTCTGGGTCTATTTCAAGTGAGTTCAGGTGCTTAGGAGAATGTTACACCCCTGTATCATTTTCATGCATTAAGCATTCTTAATATGATACATTTTCAATAGCTCTAATTCCTGTAGTGCTAGAGTGAGACTACAGCCAATATATATTTCATGAAGTCATGAACCTATACAATGATTTTATTAACAAAAATATGTCTTATATACACTCAATCGTGGTAAATCAAAGGGAATTAAAAAATGTATGTAATAACTATGGTAATTATTCCCTTTGCATCTTTAATTCTGAGTGACTCAGCCTCTCTGTGATGATCTTATACCTGGACACCTATATTGTCCGTCAGTACAATTCATTTTGAAATGTTCTTCTTTGTTGTTTTATCTTATTTGGATGTTTACTAAATTTCACTGATCCCCGTCCCAACTCTTTTGAGACGTGTTGGATTTATCAAATTAGAAATGAGTACATATGTCCCCCAAAACAATATTTTTTCTCGGTTTTAACACTTAATATGTTGTCTTTTCACTATTCTCCATCTAATGAATAGATTGAATGTTTTGAAAATGATAGCATTTTGATTTTATTCACTGTTTACCAAACGTCCCAACTTCATCGGAGTTGGGGTTTGTAGTTTGTGTTAGTTTAGGTGGTGTTTTTAATATTGGATATTTGTTGTATTCTCATTCTCACTCTCTGCTTTCTTAAGCACACCTGCTTGTATCTCTTTGTCATTGAAACCTTTCCTTCCTAATTCCACTGGTCTCTTTTGATTCCCTCTCTCTCTCTCTCTCTCTCTCTCTCTCTCTCTCTCTCTCTCTCTCTCTCTCTCTCTCTCTCTCTCTCCCTCTCTCTCCCTGCCTCTCCCACTCCTTTTTAAACTCTGGCTAGCATTTGTTTTTCTATTTGTATCTCATTTTGTTTGTCTTTATGTCTGTCTGTTTATCTTTTCCTCTGTCTGTTAGTCTATCTAATGGCCTGTGTCACTCGGTCACTCAGTCTGGCTTTTGCCCTCGAGTCCTTGTCTGCCAGTATACTCCTCTCAGTGTGCCCGTGTCTGTGTCTGTCTGCTCTGTGTGCCAAAAGCCTGGTGTCATCATGCCGCTTAATGAGTGCTGTAGAGGGCGATTTATGGATTTGTCCCCTGATAAAGCTACAGCACAATGCAGGCGTAAGTACAGCTCTATGCACACAGCCGCCTGGCCCGGTTCATGCCAGGACACCCCTCTAGTTAAGTGTCTCCTGCAGAATGCTTGTCGAGGTGTTGGAGGCTAGCCGGTGTCAGAGAGATGCAACTATCATCATCAGGGGTGCTCAGACTTTTTCAACATGTGAGCTACTTATTGAGATGGGTGTGTGGAAGTGATCTACTGGGGGTTCGGGGGAGAACATTTGAAAATACAGCTGTTAGAAATGCAATTTTAACACAATATGAAAATGTATTTGTAGGCCTATATAGGCCTACACATCAATAATAATGAAAGGTGAATCAGCGGTGAATAACAACCTCATACAGACCTTATTTAGGCCTACTGTAAATTACGCCTGTTTTTGATCACAAAGGGAGACCATAGTAGGCTATCAAGTTTATGATAAATGTAATTTTCATAAATGAACATAATATGAATGAAGTTATTGATGTGCCCTCTTGGTTTTTGGACAGATTTTATGTAATACCCTTTTCACTTTAATATGAGTGCAGAGCTATTTTCTCCCTCCCTGAAGTGTTATTTCATGTGTGCATGCTTGCTGTCACCTATTTGAAGGGTTGTTGGTTTGGGATTTCGTGGAGGACTTTTTTAATGCCGCTGTGAGACAGTAGCGGTGGGTGGAATTTTTGATTAGGGAAGCACAATACAGAATAGTGCAGGTGACGTCAGCATAAGAGGTGATAGGCATGGATTTCAGTTCTTGCCTATTTAATAGGCCATGATGAGGTTTGCAGCAAGTGAAACGTGTAAGTAAAAGGGACACAAGCTTGCTCCACAAAAAAATCCCAAACTGTTTTGAGATGTGCACGATGCAAGGGGTCACTAGAGAATGCACAGGTTAGCCTACATAGGCTAAAAAACCTCGGATATGCTCTCAGATATCGGCTACCAACCATTCCAGTGCAAGTCCATCACCACAAAACCGGAGACCTTTTGTAACCTAACAGACAAGCGTCACAAAATAGTGAGAGATCCCCATCAGCCCAGCCCCTGCACGAAAGAAGAGAATAATAACTTAAACAACAACAAATGCGCTGTCTTTCTGCTTGTTGTCACACGCGCCCTACTGTTATTCGTGATGACGGCCAGGAAATATTGTGCAATACTGAGGAAACCATCAAAGCATTGAGTGGGCCTCGGGTGCTAGCGTCAGTGCATCTGCCACGAATGACTTTATCCAGCATTGACCACAACAACAGCCAATAAGACGTCCTTGATTACAGCACATTAAACACCTCTCTCACCTCTCTTTTCTACAACCGACAGTGGGCTACGCTGCGCACAACAAAAGCACCATCGGTAACTTTACGACAACATAATTTGCCATCACCGCATTGAACATCGAGGCACTCGGCGGTGCTATTACATGTAGTAAGCTAAACATGACTTACCCACCAGTTGCCTCTCGAATTAGGTTCATCAAATCATCAAATCGCCTATCCAATTCCTTTGCAAATCATAAATTGTATGGTCCAAATACTGTCCCTGTAGGAATCCCAACACCGGTCTCAAGAAAAGTTCTCTTTTGCTCTCCATGGTGTCAATATAAAACTCTGTACAGTCCGTGAATGAGACTGAAGAACAGCGCGGGTAAAGTGTCATCTCTCTTACAAAATACTTATTTGATATTGGTGGTCAACAGCTTTAGGGCGGGTTTATTAGAGCCAACTTCCAATCACTACGAGAAAGTCAGGAGAAGCACATCCGTCTAAAATTTACCCAGGAAGTTTTTCCATACAATGCACAGCATTACAGCCGCACTCTGATTGGCCAATGCTCCTCAATGTTTTATCAATCGGCGGCAAGAGCTCTGGTGAAGCAACAAGCTGTTGCTGTATGCATGCTTCCCCTCATACACGGCAGTAGCCGAACTAAAAGACTGCTCGTCGCCATGGTTACTCCTCAAACAAAATCTTGCACTCGTGGGGAAATGTGGTAGAAATCATAGCCTAGATGTTAAAATAACTGCAATTTTAACCCGCCCCTGGTTGAAATTAAATGTAGCATTCATGAAAATACAGTATATAGAATCTTGACAATATTGATCAATAAATATGGTTCGTTTTTGAGCTGAGTTCCAGTAGGCTGTGCTTCCCCTAGCTTCCAATAGGAGTCGCCACTGCTGTGAGAAGTAGACAGAACAGCGGTTTGCGGGCGTTTGGCGTTTTCACGTGGATGATATTGTCTTCGTGGACGTTACAGACATCCCTAGTTCCAAAAAATAAACAAGGAGACATCTACTGAATGGACCGAAAATCGCGCTCTCTGTCTAGCGGCCGCGCTGAACAGACCATTTGAAAAGACGCGCCTGCACTCAGGTTAAACAGGCACACATCATTCACTCTCCCCTCGCACGCGTGCCTATGAAATCTAATCGAAGTAGCCAACTCCACGCTCAATGCGGGAGTTGCATCTTGCCTGCACTTCTCAGAGCATTGTTTAAAAGGGGGGGAAATCAGGGGATTGCCGGTGTTCGGGCGGTTGTTTTCTTCTCTGGCTGTTTCTTTTGAGCGGTGACGCTGCCTGTAGGCTACTAACTGAACATATAGCGCACGGTATCGGCAAACGTCTCGTGCCGTCCTATTTTTTTGTGCTCCGATGTTATGACTTATGAAGAGTTTGAGTGTGGCGCTTGACGGTTATCCTCCTTATCTGAAGACGTCGTTGTGTTTATGGTAGGCTATACCATACAGTGTAGGGCAGTGAAGACGCCTGGAGTTAGCCTGTCAGATCCTGGGTATCCATAGGGAACTTTTTTTTTTTTTTTTTTAAGTGTCCTCCTATCTACCAATAGGCCTACTGCCGATCGACCTATTGAGCACCCCTGATCATCATCATAGGGGCAGCCCCGTGGCCTAGTGGTTTGGGAGTAGGCCTTTCAATATGGGTGTTGTAGGTTCAAATCCCACCTGACCTCTCCCTACACCTCCATTCCTGGCTTAGTAAGTGTCCTTGAGTAAGGCACCTGACCTCACATTGCTTCAGGGACTGTAACTAATATCCTGAACAAAATAACTGCAAGTTGCTTTGGATAAAAGCGTCATCTAAGAGTAATGTAATGTAATATGATGTATTCATTGGAAAGCTGAAATCCTGCAGTTTCATATAAAATATGATAAACTAAAATAAACAGCATTGCAATTTGTCGGTTAAGCAACTATGGAAATTTCACACATACAAAAGAAATTCGCAAAAAAATATTTTCGGGGGTTCTAGTCAAGGTGGTAGGTGTGCTGGGGGAAACCCTGCAGTCAGTGGATCGACCAATCAGCTCATTTTTCCTGTTCATGAGTCAGCCAATCAGGACGTCTTCCTAGTTATTGGGTCAGCCAATTAGCCAGTTGAAGCAATACTGTAATGAATACACACCAGTTTTTTTTCTGCTTGTCTATTGTCCACTCCTCTTATCTCCTTCTATGTTTCTTTACCTCTCCTATCCTCTACCTATCCTTTCCTTCCTCCTCCTACATCCCTCCCTTTTTTCATTCCTCTCTTTGCTCCTTATTTTCCTCTCCTCTCTATCTTTTATCTCATGTCATGCCTCACTCCATCACCTTCTCCTCTTTTGTTGGGGCTGTAGCTCTCATGTGTGCATGTGTGCCACTGTAACCCTGGCCCAAATGCCACACACACACACACACACACACACACACACACACACACACACACACACACACACACACACACACACACACACACACACACACACACACACACACACACACACACACACACACATACATACACACACACACACACACACACACACATACACACACACACACACACACACACTTTTTCTCACCCTCTCTCCTTCTCTCTCTCTCTCCTTCTCTCTCTCTCTCTCTCTCTCTCTCTCTCTCTCTCTCTCTCTCTCTCTGCTGGCTGTGTGGTAGCTCTTGTAGCTACAAGACATTTTCGATGTTTCTCACGTACTTGACATTTGGGAGGAAAGGAAGCTCTCGGACTACCATCTTTAGATGTAGGACGCCCT
>NC_085861.1:26235667-26238167 GCF_034702125.1 Engraulis encrasicolus | reverse complement strand
GAGGCGGACGTCCGAGCTGCTAAAATGACATCTAAGTTTTGTTTAATGCTGTCTAAGTAGCTGTAAATGCCGTGGCTTTAACGGATAGGTGTAGAAATGCACCGCGAACTGATTGCACAAAACGTTTAGACCTCATTACTCTGATCTGATCTGTCTTGTTTTAAGCTAGTCGGTTAATGCTACGGTCACAGACATAGATCTATGGCTACGGTTAGCATCTTAGAACTCTGTAATGATGACAACAAACTAATCGTATTCATTGATCAAATAATACAGTTTAACGTTCAATATTCTATAGGTTATAGACATACTGTGTTTTCGTGGATGCTACATTTGATTAAACGGGGTCGGGCTAAACATGTTACATTTCTTGTCACTTTCCTCATTTAGAAGAAGTAAGCCTACCGGTAACTAAGTTGCTACGAGTCATTGCGTGGCTACTGATATGACTTTTATGAAGACATCCTGTATTCTGTATGTAGAATGGCACAGAGGCAGGTATCATTTCAGAAGTTTTATTAACTAAGTCCACAACATTACAGACATGCAGTTTACGTCCGTGTCCGTAGGCTGACTGACTTGCGTGACGTAACCACGTGATTACGACATCATTCTACACTGTACATGCTACAAAAGTATTGATAGGGTCCCAAAGAAAAACAAATAATAATCTGTCATTATCATGCATTGTGTTCTACAGCCACAACAAGACAACAGCTCTGCAGGTCAGCCACACCACAACAGCTCTGCAAACCTATCTCCACCAGCCAGACAGGTAGGCCTATACTGTATTTCATGTGGCTTTCAAATGTGCCATTGACAGCTTAAATGAACTGTAATAATCACATAATGTTGAAGGCAAATTCAGACATTGCTCTACTTGAATAGGATGCACCAACAACAGATGTAAACTGTGTTATTATTATTTGTAGTATTATTATTCATTGGGTACAAAAGACAAAAAAAAAAAATCTGTCATGTAAGTTATGTCTCACTGTGAATAACCTGAACAAGAATTAATAAAAATTTTGCTGGACCTTAATATTTTGACTACTGGTGTTTTATTTTTGTGGGAACTGTACAGAGCTGATAAATTCTCACTGGTAACTACACTGTGTGCAGAATTATTAGGCAAACATGTTTTTTGACCATATTGTCCATTTTATGCGTATTTTCTGCCACCAACCTTTATGAACATGAAAACCTATTGGATTTAAGCATTCCAGATCATGCATATGTGTATAATAAGATGGGGGTGTGATCAAAGGAGCCCAACACCCAATATCCGGTGTGCATAATTATTAGGCAACTTTGCTTTCTCCTGGGAAAATGGGCCACAAAATAGATCTAACAAACTCTGAAAAGTCTATAAACAATTTTGAAGTCTTCCAGAGGGATGTGGCTCTCTTGAAATTGGCAAGACGTTGGTAACATTAGCACAGAAGTATCAAATGCACCGTTGCAAAGTCATCAGTCTCACATGAAATGTCACTGCCAACAAATTGAAGAATTTAAGGTGAAACTACAAGAAAATTATTACCCTGCAGTGCTATCATATTCCAGAATGCAAACTTACATCAGGTGTCCAGAGGAACAGGTTGTTGAGCACTCAGAGACATAGCAAAGGTAAGAAGGGATGACACCAGACAACCATTTAACAAGCTAATTAAGTTAAGACTGGGTCAAGAAATAGCCTAGGACAGAGTTTTTAAAGGTATTATGGACTGGTGAAAGTGACTATTGACAGACAGGGGGGATGAGCCCATAGCTGGATCTGTGAGGGAAAAGTTTGCAACTTTCAAGAAGACAATGGTATTTATGCAGTATTCTGCTGGCATTTGAGTAGAACTCAGGAACTCATCTGAGTGTGCACATTACCAATCTAGCCATGGGTTCATCGATCTGGTCCATTAACAGTCACTTTCACAAGTTCATAAAACCATTGGCAAAATTGTCTAAAGACCTTTCTTGACCCAGTCTTGACTGCATTTCTTGTTGAGTGGTCTTCAGGTTTCAACCTGTTTTACCTTGGTCATGTCTCTGAGTGCTGAATACAATGTTCTTGTGGACACACGATGTAGGTTTCAGTTCTGGGATATAACAGCACTGCAGGGTAATAATTTTGTGATAGTTTGACCTTCAATTCTTCTCAATCCGGCAGTTACTTTGTGAGCACAATGCATGTGACACTGATGACTTCGTAACGGCGCATTAGACGGATATGACCAATATCTGGGCAATTTCAAGACAGCCACATCCCTCTGGAAGACTTCAAAATTGTTTATAGACTTTTTAGAGTTTGTTAGATCTCCTTTGTGGCCTATTTTCCCAGAGGAAAACAAAGTTGCCTAATAATTATGCACACTAATTTTGCCCTGATATAGGGTATTGGGCCCCTTCGATCACACCGTCTCTTATTATACCAATATGCATGACCTGGAATGCTTAAATCCAATAGGTGTTCATGTCCATAGAGGTTGGTGGCGGTAAATATGCATAT
>NC_085861.1:26215445-26220445 GCF_034702125.1 Engraulis encrasicolus | reverse complement strand
TGGAGCCGAGGCCACAGACATCTAATCCCACACACACACACACACTACGCAGACACACACACACACACACACACACACACACACACACACACACACACACACACTCACACACACCACACACACACACACACACACACACACACACACACACACACAGACACGCACACTAAGCCGACACACTCTTACAATATGCAGACACACTACACACGATGCAGACACATACACACACACACACACACACACACACACACACACACACACACACACACACACACACACACACACACACACACACACACACACACTATGCACTATACACTATACACTNAGCGCGCACACACGTACGTACACACACACACACACACACACACACACACACACACACACACACACACACACACACACACACACACACACACACACACACACACACACACACTTCCATTCATTCTCTTTTTCTATTTCTCCTCCCTTCTCATTCTGATTCACTACTACTGTTGTCTACCATCTTTTTGTTTGGTCATTCCTTTTCTCGCCCCTTTCTCCTCTTTCATTCTTTGTTTCTTAGTTTCGTTCTTAGTTTCTTAGTTTATCTCTTTCTTTCTTTCCTTCTTTCTTTCTTTCTTTCTTTCTTTCTTTCTTTCTTTCTTTCTTTCTTTCTTCCTTTCATCCCTAATTCCATCCTTTTCTCTGTCACTTTCTCTCTAGTTCCCTATCGCAGGAACTGCGACCTATTACTCATGGGACATGATCGACCTTGGTTGATCCACGAAGCATTTTTTATATCTTTAATCAAGCCGAATGGCAGATGGCTGTGTCAGTCAAGCTAGGGTCCGCCCACCGGCGGCGGCTATTACTGCACTGACGCCCATCTCACTTCCTCTTTTCTTGCTTCGCCGGGAAAGGTCCACGTAAAGTATCACTGTTACGACATTGTTAAAATATACAATGTTGCTATTTGTTAATGAATTTCCGTGTGGCGTATTACTCGTAATAGCCGGTGTACGCCAGCTAAGAGTGCCCACGCGATTCTTAACTTGTTTTCTCTGTCGTTTCAGATGTTTTTATTTACAGGATTTTCAGATGTCCTCGAGATACGAACATCTATGGAGGGGGCCTTGGGTCGCACGCGCCTCCCTGAGGGGAGAACACGATACAGCCGCTTTCCCAAAGGGAAGGACCCTGTTTCGTGTTTGGTCTGCGTTCCCCTAGGCACGCTGAGAGAGCGTCTCAGCAACGGAATTATCCTCAATGCAGACGCCGTCTCTACCCGTCTGCTAGGCCAGTCGAGCGTGTTAACCTGCCGGTTTAGCCAGCTAGCTCCTCGAGCCCCTGAGTTCCGACCCCTCCCTGACCGGCTTGTGTACCCCCTTCTAGCCCATGGCGCGCGCTGCTAGCTCAGTTAGGCTTTTAGCCTATCCCCCGCCCTGTAGCATGGCTCTGACGGGTGGTTTGACTACTTGTACTGGGCGCATGGAAGTGTTGACACAGGTAAGTTGGGCTCGTAGGCCGATTAGACTCGGACCTATACTAGCCCGGTGAGCAGCAGCCTGGGGCTTTGTCGCATGTATGGACGGGGACGTCTACCGAGCAAGCTGGATTACGCCGACCTCTACTGTGTGTGGGACCACAGGCACGTTTTGTCCCATGGTCCCCGTTGTACACCGTAATGACACATCCAGTTCCACACACTTGTGACCCACTGTATGTTCACGTAAGCACCTGGTTCGCCCAATGTTGCCCGAACACATGTCATGTACACATCAAATAAACAAATTGATCTGTTTGCACACTGATGGTTTGCACGGTCCCTTCTGATGGTCAGTTGTGAAATAAAATGTTGTTCTCCCCCCATGTACGGTCTGTGATTGCACGACTATCTGTGAATGCCTTAAAGGTAGGCTACCTATCTTGCACTGCCGCTCTGAGGAGCCTCTGTGCAGGACATCCAAACATTTCACCCTCCCTAATCTCGGCTATAAAGGGAGTGGAGACGCAGCGCTTCACCTTGGCACAGGTCTGGATTAATTAATTAATTTAAATACAGTAAAAGTACCCCTCGCAGCGCTCTCGTGGGCCTCTGCAACGGGAAACCAGACTTATAACATGCCCTCATTCTGCTATAAGGATGGTCGTGCTACTGTTATGGGGTTGGCAAAAGGGGAGAACTCCCTGCGTTTTGTGTACAGTCACGAGACGAGGCGCGCACTGTTCGCGCGCTTATCTCCGTGTCTGGCTCTTGCGCCCACTGGACGGGCTTCATACACAGCTTGGCCAGGCAGACATCGACGCGCGGGAGCGCGCAATGGTTTTGCTTCGACTACTGGCTAGCAATACTATTTACAATTGTTAACACGACCGAAAGCTGGTGCCCGAGCCTCAATCTACGGCATACCGGGCAAAGTTATACTTGTTTTCCCTCTGAGGGTAAATAAAGTGACTGCAATGTCGGGAATGTAGAATGCTCACTCCACATCGTTTTGTCGGGTGCATTCGCCCGGTTCTGTGTTGTATTATATTTCTTGATACTGACGTCTGCCTGGCGCACTATGTCTGCCCGAGCCTCAATTTACGGCATACCGGGCAAAGTTATACTTGTTTTCCCTCTGAGGGTAAATAAAGTGACTGAAATGTCGGGAATGTAGAATGCTCACTCCACATCGTTTTGTCGGGTGCATTCGCCCGGTTCTATGTTGTATTATATTTCTTGATACTGACGTCTGCCTGGCGCACTATGTCTGTTCTTGTCCGACGCAGGATATTCCTGCGTTTTGCATTGCCACTGGGGCCCTCACATTTTGTACTGGTTCAATGGCAATGCGTGCGTAATTGGGTTCGCCCCGTCTCCGTGCGCGCTCTCCAGATGTCTGGTGGCTGCGCAACGGGGGCTACTTTATGCCAGCTGCCTATTTTGCTGTCATTCACGCACATAGGGTTTTCACGCCAGCCTCTGTCTTGCCTTATGGTCTTGCACCGGGGACTGCTCTGTTCTGTGTCCACTCCACATGCACATTTTCGTCGAGTGTACTTGCCAATTAATGACTGGGTCGTCATTATGGATCTGACGTCTGCTCATTTCACATATATACCCAACCATGTCAGACACAGGTCTTTCTGCGTTTGCATCCTAGGAGTTCTAGTCAGGCTTTGGAGTGGAGCTCGGCGCGCTCGCTCGCTCTCTCTCTCGTGCGTGTTCACGTGCTTGGTATTGCCTGTTATAGCGGTGTTACAGCCCAGACCGTCCACCTCTCAATTACCATTGACCCATTGGGAGAGGTCGGGATTTATTATTATTATTAATGATAATAATAATTACAAGAATGGTAATACCAATAATAATAATAATAATGATAACAATGATTATTATTATGATGGCCGAGCTAATCATAATATTTCTTATTATTATGAGTCATTCAGAGGTTTCTTCTCCTGGCCCAGCCGGTTGTATTCCTCAGTCTGACTCGCCCCTATTTCTAAGGGCCCGCATCCCCTACTGTACCTGGAGCGCATGAACAGTTTACTGATGTCACTCAGCCTGTTCTCCCTGGGTTGGCCGGGGACAACACAGTTGTCCCTGTAGTTATTGGGCATGCTTGGCGCGGCAGTGGTGCCCTTGCCAATGTGCTTATTGTGACTGGGGCTTTTTCGGGTCTGACGCACTTCTCAGTATTTCTACCCAAGCAGGGACAGGCACAGGGGTTTGGTAGACCCCTGAGTGCTTGTCAGTGTGGTGGGGGGCCGGTTAACCATGGCACCTTATGCATCCACCACGGATCGGTCACAGCGTGGTGGTCAATGGCTTTTGGCCCGCCAGCCAAGCCAAACTACATGTCAAGGTGTTTGGGCTCCTCACAGTGCTGCTAGGCTTTCGCCCCTTCCTGTGTAGGTTGGATCAGACGACACTTTGGCGATTACATGCATCAGGGGTTCCCAACCTTTCCCAACTTGGGGCCCACTCGAAATTGTCACAACGGTTCGGGGCCCACCTCGGACCCGAATACAAATAAAACTCACATAAATCAGCAGCAACACACACCATAATGTGATTGTGGGTTTTGGAATATTATTTCCAGGCCCCCTTGGTACACCTTCAGGGCCCCCCAATGGGCCCCGGCCCATAGGTTGAACATCACTGGCATGCATCACCGTGCACGATGGAGTACATTCCCTGCCCCTGTTCTATGTGGCATTGCTTTCAGGGGCTACCTTCATGCAGCAGCATGGCTTCTGCGTACAAAGGTGGGGGAGAGCATTCTGATCTCAGTTGGCAGGGCCAACATCGATCCGTTTGTAATATGGCTAGCTGTGCATTGCCCTTTGTGAGCTTTCCCAGGGGGATAATCGTCCCTGGGGAGTGGCTGCCTTGGCATAGCCCTGGACCTTGGGACACTTTATGGTTTCCCCAACTGTCCTTCTCCCTTTCCTCCTGGCCAGGGTGCATGAGGATTATGTGTATTCTGGTGGCTCCAGCTGGAGCTGCCCAGTCATGCTTTCTCGATTTCTGCTGTTTGGCAGTGGGCCCGCCATAGGTGATCCCACTGTGCTAGGACTTACTGAGGCTGGTCGACGGGGAGATAGCATGGCCACGGCCGGCACTAGTGGCCTGGCCTCGGAGAGGCTGTAACTATCGGATGTCGGCCTGTCTGGTGAGGTGGCAGGGGCTCTCCAGAATTCCAGGGCTCTGTCTGCCCTCCTGCTTTCTGCGCTGGCGTGACATGTTTGTTGGTGTGATGCGCTACCTGGGGCCCGACTCCTTTTTGTGTCCTGTTGCCGGCACTCTTGGCTTTCCCCGGCATCTTTTGGACCAAGCGATGGCAGCCTTGACAATTACACTGTATGTGGCGGCAGTCTCAACATGTCATTCTGGGTTTGGGTGTGCAACTCTGTGTTCGCATCCCCTGGTGACACGTGTCATGATGGGCATATGGCGTGCCCCACCCGGGCCTTTGTCGGCATGGGGCCTGCTGAAAATTCTACGGGCACGAGTGGACCCCCAGTTT
>NC_085861.1:26205445-26207945 GCF_034702125.1 Engraulis encrasicolus | reverse complement strand
ATAAATGTGTGTGTGTGTGTGTGTGTGTGTGTGTGTGTGTGTGTGTGTGTGTGTGTGTTAATCGGAGGTTAACAAACCATCATTTATAATAGACGAGTGGGTTTAGATTGTCAGGGCCGATGAGATCAAGTGGCCCTGTCTGCAGATGGGAGGGAGTTGAGGGTGAGGTGGGGTGTTGATTAAGACATGAGTTAGCCTCTGTATACTCCAGCCTACACGGATCAGCGGGGCATAACAAGACGTTTGATTAGCTAATCCGCTAGGTGTGCTAACAAAGGCCCGTCATCACCTGGTCTGCTTAAGAGTGAGGGACTTACCTGGTGTATACGGTAGCCTAATGCTGCAGTGGTGTACAACATAAAGAGAGCTGAGGAAGGGCAAAAGAGAACGTGGCAAAAAGGCAAAGTTTTGAGGGAGGGAGAGCGAGATTGAGTAAGGGATGGAGCCAGTTGGAGGAAAAACTGACGTGGGCAGCTACACGAGCTGTCAGGAGATAATGGTAGTCATGGAAATATTATCTCCACTAATGTTGGTAGAACAATGAGCCCTTAGTGCTGGTATGGTCAGAGAGAGTAGAGAGAGAGAGGTTCCATTGGCCCATTGTTTCCGGGTTCTATTATTGCAAGGGGGGGGGGGGGTCCCCTTTAGGCAGACCTAGGCAGACCTAAGGACTGGTCATGTTAGGTGCCCATAGCACCCTATTACATTGGCATATATCTATACTTAAAGAATCTCTGGTATGGGTCAATGATATTGTAGTAGTAGCAGAGTGGTGCAACCACAGCTGATGGCACTATTGTGCGGATTGAATGTTTTTGTTTTTTGTGGATCATATAGGAAGCCTATTCATTGCAGTACATTAATTGCCAACTACTAATAATTTATGGACTTTAGCTGTGGTTGTACCACATGACTTCTGAGCTCCAAAAACATTTTTGATCCATATATGACGGCTTATAGAGGGTATTTAATGAAAGGATTGAAGAAAAAGAGAGGGATGGAGTGAAGCCGCAAGTGAGGGGAGGGGAGGGGAGGAGAGAGAGAGAGAGAGCCAACGAAGCTGGCTTGATTAGCATCAGGCTAATCTGCCGAGTTCACGGTGCTCACAAACAGCCTTCATCACATGACTGGCTCCTTGATCGGGTTACGCGCCGCAGTCACTTCACTGTGGTGGACATCTCGGTGACATGCTTAAGGCAGGTTGAATAGGAAGACTTAACTGGTCAGGTGCAACATAATGGCGTCATTTATATCCTGTGGATGAATGGCATGCTTTTAGCCCACTCAACCTGCATTATAGAAGGTAGCCGTAGTCCTGTGGTTGAAGAGCAGGAAGAAACTAGAAATGCTCTCAGAGAGTGCAGACCTCCGCTGAGAGTGTTGTTTGATGGAACATTTGACTTGTTTGACATGTTGCACCCTAATTTTGCTCAAGTATTTCTGCCTTGTTTTTGTGGAGTTAGAAACTGGAATGTCAAAATTCGCCCTATCCCGCAAAGGTGAAGAATCTTTAATAAAAAATCCTGGATCCGGATTGCGATCGATCAAGTTTGATCCACTCTATCCTATCCCAGTCCACCAGCAAAATTTAGCACAATCCCTACAACTGAGCTAGAGGGTACAACAGGTCACATAGGTAACGTAACCCAGCCCAGCCCCCAGCGTGGGCTGACTCGACTCAATCCAATCCCACAACACTCCACTCTGTCATATCGGCTCAATGCCGCACAATTCACCCCAGGCTAACGAAGTACAGTTCAGCCCAATCCCTTCCCCAACCCTCCTCGCCCAGCCCAGCCCAGCCCAGCTCAGCATGGCTTGGCTTGGCTTGATACAATCCAACCCAAACCGGTAAAAAAGCTGCCCACTCCATCCTATCCCAGTCCAGCATAATCACAATCCCTACCTACCCCTCCTCACCCACCTCAGCTCAGCACAGCCCAGTGTGGCCTGCCTTGATCCAATCCAACCCAAACTGGTAAAAAAAACTCTAACACAGTTGATCACAATCCCCACCTACCCAGCCCAGCCCAGCCCAGCCCAGCCTGCCCAGCCCAGCATAGCCCAGTACAGCCCAGTGTGGTCTGCCTTGATCCAATCCGACCCAAACAGGTCACCCAGCCCAGCCCAACCCAACCCAGCTCTGCCCAACTCCATTCGAAGCCGTGCCCTTAGCCACCGCTAGCCCCAGCCAAATAAACAGAGCACCGGGGGGAGCTGAAGGTTAATGGTAAATTTTTAAAGAGTGTGATATTGACTTCCTTATACGGCGTTGTTGCAGAGCAGAGCAGGGCCCGTAAAAGTTTAAAGAGCTCAAGGAGAGATTGGCCCAGTTTTAGATTTCCCTTCCCCGCTTTCTTGCTTCTCTTCGCGCCGCCACACTTTGTCTCCCATTACCTGCTTACCGCAGAGATACACCAGCGGCGACGCGACTCAAGCGACAGAGTGTAGCAGCAAGCGATACGAGAGACTGAGGAGACTAGAGTATGTCCGTACAGGC
>NC_085861.1:26192945-26197945 GCF_034702125.1 Engraulis encrasicolus | reverse complement strand
CTCTCCTCTCTCCTGTCTCCTCAATGCCATGCTCCTCTCTCCTGTCCTGTCTCCTCAATGCCATGCTCCTCTCTCCTCTCCTGTCTCCTCAATGCCATGTTCCTCTCTCCTCCCCTGTCTCCTCTTCTGTCTCCTCAATGCCATGCACCTCTCCTCTCCTCTCTCCTCTCTCCTCTCCTGTCTCCTCTCCTCTCTCCTCTCCTGTCTCCTGTCTCCTCTCTCCTCTCCTGTCTCCTCTCCTGTCTCCTCAATGCCATGCTCCTCTCCTCTCTCCTCTCTCCTCTCCTGTCTCCTCTCCTGTCTCCTCTCCTGTCTCCTCTCCTGTCTCCTCTCTCCTCTCCTGTCTCCTCTCCTGTCTCCTCTCCTGCCTCCTCTCCTGTCTCCTCAATGCCATGCTCTCTGGGATTCACAGTCTTTTCTCCTCGTACAGGAGAACATGTTGTTCCGGGAACACATGTGCCCTAATGCACACACGCACTACGCCTTGCCTTGTCTTATGCGTACATATGCATGCACACACGCACGCACGCACAAAGGAGAAGAAAGATGCCCACACACATGCCCAAATGCACGCACGCACGCACACACTACGCCTCGCCTTCTGTTATGCATGCGCACGCACGCACGCACGCCCACACACACACACAAAGGAGAAGACAGAGGCCAGTGTCCACTAGTCTTCCTCTCATAAAGACATCAGTACACACACACACACACACACACACACACACACACACACACACACACACACACACACACACACACACACACACACACACACACACACACACACACACACACACACACACACACACACACACACACACACAGGGATTAGGGGATGGCATAATGGCCACAACAACTATATGAAACAAAAGGAAAGGGGGCTTTGAGGCTGCCTTGGTGTGTGTGTGTGTGTGTGTGTGTGTGTGTGTGTGTGTGTGTGTGTGTGTGTTGTGAGAAGTTGCCTTTGAGATGAAAATGGCGGGCAGGGGAGGCAGAGAGATGCTGTCAGAGACGGCATGAAAAATTCAAAGGAACCTTTTGAGAGCTGATGGGCGTTTTGCCGCGAGAGTGCAGCCTCCACGGGCAGCTGCCATGGAATACACACACACACACACACACACACACACACACACACACACACACACACACACACACACACACACACACACACACACACACACACACACACACACACACACACAATCATTTGCTCTGAATGAGATTCTCAGACCTGAGATATCGCCAGGTCAAAAACAAAGAAAGATTAATCGATTCTTTAAGAATGTATGCACTTTCATTTTTGTTCTTTTTCTTTCATTTCATCTCGTGTGTGATGAGGTGCTGGGTGAATGCTTTGAGAACAGCCTATGAGCAGTTTTTTATATCTCTCTCTCACACACACACACACACACGCGCACACGCACACGCACGCACACACAGGATTTTCATTACTTGTAACTGAAACGAATCAAAAGTGGCCAAGAAAGAGATGAGAAAAATATTGTTGATGCTCACAAAGCTGTAGCCTTATACTGACTTTTAGCATTAATAAAGAATTCAAAACAAACATAAAAGAGAATGGGCTGTGAACAAGGCTTAATTGAATTTTGATTGCGTCCTCTAAGTAGGCCTAATTACTTAATGAAGTCTAGGATGGTGGCGCAGGTCTCCGCTGTGTGCACACAGCCTTTTTTTTAAAAAAATGCCTGACTTTTTAATCTGTAATCACAATTTCTCATGCATTTTGGCTAATTGCAAAAATATGTTTGAGGTTTTTAAAAGCACTCGCCTTATTAATTTTCATAAATATTCAAATGCACATTTTTAGGGAGGATGATCTTCATAAACTCCATTTGCAGTACTGACAAGCAGCCATTTTTAACTGAATACGCTTTTTTATACTATCTTTTTAACTGGTGAAGCTTTTCGTGTGTGAGTTCCAGGCTTGTGAATATAATGTAGCTCAGGTAAAGGCTGACCGTTCTGCCCTTTTCTTTGAAATGCTGTCTTTAGGATAACACGACCGTCGGCTTGTGCTCGCCTGCTGCCTCAGTGGTTTGGTGTGGTTAAGAGATGAGCGGGAAGATGACCTCTGTTTAATACGTGCCTCCGACTGACCCCAACTGTCAGCGGATGCATTTGCACATATACATACAAGATCTCCTTCTCTGAAAATGGACTTGGGCACTGCAGCTGTAAAAATGTAGCATTTCATCTGCCTTTGAATTTAAAAACAGACCTAGAACCAATAGTCCTGTAGGTACACGTGTTCCTTTAATGTTTAATTCAGATGTTGCTCATCCCTACTTTTTAGCTCAATGCCAGGGATGATTGAAATATATGTTAAGCTGCAAAAGATGATGTCAGTATCCAGTTATCAGATGAATGAAAACGCATCTTTTAGCATACGTATGTTAGTAGCATATACTATGTCCTCCAGCTGGACGGGTCAGCCACTTAGATTGACGTGTTTTCCATGAGTTTATTTACATGGACACGTACTTACATCTCTGATGACTCTGATGAAGATGCTCGTCATAGAAACATTAGTCTCATGCACTGTCTGAAAAAGAAATTAAAAAAATAACAGTTGACACTCCGGTGCAACCGGAGCAGGACCATAGAGTACATAAAAATGAAAATGAAAAATTTGGGGCCACACAGAGTACATTTTTCCCTTGGTCTACGTTTATATACACATTAGTGTCCCAAAAATTAGGCTTATACCCATTATAATCAATTTCAGGATAAGGTGTTTATTTGAACACTGAGTATTGACATTGGTAATGACAATTTCCGGTACTTTCTGTTTTAGACATAAACTAAGCAAAGATGTTTGATTATTTGATCACTGTCTTTAACTTGTATTATGTAGTAATTAACCAATAATGCGGTAATTAACCAGTGCTCTCCCCCATCTTTCTCCATGATTGAGGTACCCTGAGCATGGTACTGTTCCGCCGCACTGCTCCCTTGGGGCTCTGTTTGGGGCAGCCCCCTTGCACTGGTGAGGCATAAATGCAATTTCCTTGCGTTCTGTGAGCACTGTGAGCTGTGATGTGATGTCATAATGGCAATGGGAGTTTCCAAGATAGGCTTTCACTTTCACTCCATAGCAATTATAAAAGCCATGAAGTTAATGTTGATGGTGGTGTTGTCTTATCTGACCCCATAAGTACCCTACACCTGCCTTTTATCAGCCCTGCTTACCTGCATGTGAAAGCTCTCGTTCCACCCCTTCATATTAACCTCCATAACCCCCCAGTAGGGATCTCTGCAGATGATTGAGCTCCTAATTTGCACTGTTTTATTTACTAGATGGGCCGCATATCAATATGGGTGTACGTGGTTGTGTAGGGTAGATGGAAGCTTTTGTGGGAGGTGGGATGAGCACCAAGCTTTGTGTGCTGTACGAGTCTGTGCTGAAGGGCTAACAAAGAACAGGTAGAACAGAAAGAATGTGTCTTTGCTGATACATAGTGTGTAGCAATGGTTGTGTTACGGTAGCTGTTGGTTCGATGGGAAAGATGGGGTGGTTGGGAGGAAGAGAGGTGTAGCCAAGTTGTCTAATTCTGCCCGTTTCCAATTCTGCCCCCTAAATTACAAGTGATGATTGTTCATTATTTTTAAGTCAGTAACTGATATCCTCATGATTCAGAGTTTGCATCCTTGCAATTTGAACCAGTAAAGACGGCCATAAACAACATTGTAATGAAGGGTGTCCCGTAACGTTGGCTTGAGAGAAATGGAATTTTAATATCACGTTCTGATTCAAACTCATCCTGGCTGCTTCCCCTTTCCACTTTTGGACAAAAATTGATTAAGCGTTTCCACAGCAACAACCAAACTCATTCCTGTATCGGTAAGGGCAAAAGTTAAGAGTGTGAAAGAAATTGGCACAGCAGTGTAAAGGAATAATGAACAATAACGGAAACATCCAGCGGGTGGAGTTGGAAGAGGATGGGAGGAAGAGAGGTACCTGAAGGAAAGGAGGAAGAGAGGTTTGGAGGAAGAAAAAGAGAGGTAGGGAGGAAGGAAGATAGGTTGGCGAGGGAGACAGAGAGATGGAGAGAGGAGAGGAGAGGTATGGAAGGAGAGGATGAGAGATAGGTGTGGATGAAAGTGTGGCTGCAGGTTAATGTCATTAAAGGTATGAAGGGACTGGTAGGCGACTGCACAGCAGGCCTCTGTCTGCCTGACTCTTTCCTGGCTCTCCTCTCCTCTCCTCTCCTCTCCTCTCCTCTCCTCTCCTCATTCTCTCCTCTCCTCTCCTCTCCTCTCCTCTCCCCTCCGCACCGCTCCGCTCCGCTCCTCTCCTCTCCTCTCCTCTCCTCACCGCTCCGCTCCTCTCCTCTCCTCATTCTCTCCTCTCCTCTCCTCTCCTCTGATCTCCTCTCTTCTCCTCACTTTTCCTGTATCCTTTTTTTCTCTGAAATGGTTAGCATCAGCAGGCAAGGCTGGTCGGTGAGAGAAAGTTGGAAATGGATGAAAATGAAAATGAAAATGAAATGCCTGAGTTTAAGCGTGTGCGTGTGCGTGTGCGTGTGCGTGTGCGTGTGCGTGTGTGTGTTTGTGTGCGTGTGTGGTTTGTGTGTGTGTGTGTGTGTGTGTTCAGCCTGATCTCCAAAAATTCCGTGCTCCTGGACACGGATGTTAAGGACACGAAATCCGTGTCCAGGAGCACGGATTTTGCCAAAATTCCGTGCTCCTGGACACGGAATTTTTTTCCGTGATGGGCACACGGAAGTGCTTTCTATAGGCTATTACCACAGCACTGTGTTAACTCTATCATTAGAAAATACATACCAAATGCTAATCCTAAACAAAATAATGCTATGGCAATTTAAGTTGTGCCCTGACCAAAACATTCCCTAACCTTAACCTGTCATTAAAGACATATTTTTGAGAAATACCTTTTCCAATTGGTTGCTAGGCTATCAAACTCATATAATGAATGAAAGAAAACTAGCTGTGCCCAGACCAAAACAATCCCT